>NC_057870.1:22684228-22986282 GCF_019740435.1 Gambusia affinis
AGCAGGAGGCTAACTGGGTGTTTACATGTTATCTCAGGAAAATTTAACCAAGCACACACAATGAAGTCTCACTAAAAGGATTTTTGACATTGTCCTGATGAGATGTTGATAAACTTATGAAGAAAGCAAGTAAATTTTTCACAAAAGTTCAGTCTAAAGGCTGTATGAAAAGTATATGGCAAATGTATAATTTTCAAGGTGTCTAGCCATTGTGAATTGTAACTTTTTTGGGGAAAAAATTACTTTTTGGAGTAAATTCACCAGAAACAGCCTGCAGTTTTTATTAATGTCTAAAAAACTTAATATCGAAAGAAATTACGGATTTTTTTTCCTTTTACCTGCTCTTGTTATTTTGTAATTATGTTATTTATTTGAATTATTTACATTTTGGTCCATAAAATATCCAAGATTTCCACATAACTTCATAATTTGGTCCATCTGATCAGTTTCTTAGTACTTGAGTAGCCTTATTACCAAATGCTTTTTACTCTTACTTCAGTAATATTTCGGGGTGTGGCTACTTTTCCCTTTTACTTGAGTAAAAATATGTTGAAGTATTTCTCCTAAGTTTTGTGGTACACGACCCACCTCTGCCCATGTTATAATTTAGCACAAAAACCTTGTCTTTGGGTATTTTGGAAATTTGCTTCTTTAACAAAACAAGCACGTGCAAATTTTCCAAAACAGCTAAATCAACCACAAAGTCAACAGTTAGCTTACCTTTTTCCCTGTTTCTTTCCAGTTTTTAATATTTTCCCTTTTCTAATAATTATCCTTTAAATATGGACATATATCTATATATATATCTATATATATATCTATATATATATATATATATATATATATATATATATATATCTATATATATCTATATATATAGATATATATAGATATATACATATATATAGAAATATATATATATATATATATATATATATATATATATATATATATATATATATATATATATATATATATAGATATATATATATGTATAATTTTACTTTCTCGGTAATTTCTAGTTTTCATCTACTTCTGTGTGTTAAACCAAAGCCAACCTCAGAAACCTTGTTTTATAAACACACCCGAACGTTGGTGCTCTTGAACATCTCTCTAAACGCTGTGAAACATAGACGGACGTAACACCGGGCATAGGTAAGCTAATGCTAACGTGGCTAACGTCCACTCTGCTTTTTACGGCTGCAGCTAGCTAGTTGCTAGTAGCTAGTTGCCGATGTTTGGATACGTATCTGAAACTGTTTGAGTCGCTAAAGTTATTTAGGAACAAAAATACTTCTGATAAAGAGGAGATAAAAAAAAAACTGCTGACTATGTCGAAGATTCGCTTTGGTTAGGTAATGTTAGACCCACAGAGGTCATTTTAGGGTCAGTTGTCAAACTCGTCCTCCTTTTGACAGCATATGCAGTAAACATCAGCTGAAGATTGATCTAGTATGAAATGGCAGTTGTTTTTTAACATGGAGTTTCCCATAGTTTAAAGGTTTTGTAATCATAAATCCTCATAAACTTCTTTAAACTTTTGTGGGATTACTTTACTCTTTTGGAAGAACATTCTTTGACTTGAGTATAATTATTTAAATACAAAACATCACTAGACTCACAGAAAACAAGGCCTATTTAAAATTTTACCATTCATGTTCCAAAAAAATTATTGTGAAATGAAGTAGAGTGATTATAAGTAATCAAAGTGATTAGTAGGCCTGTCATGATAAATTTTGCTAGATTAAAAATTGTCCTTGTAATTATGGCAATATATGACAATATTGTTTTGAGACCATTTTCATGGCATAATTATTCAAGTTTGCACTGTCAATCACAAATAAACTTTAATTTTGGAAAGAATACTAAACATTGGAACGGGAAGATATTTTAAATATCCAAAATAAAACCAAAAACAATAAATAAAATAAAAAAACACATCTGAAACCATCAATTAAAAGGGCCATGTTATATCTGTAAACAAAATTTACCTCCAAAGAATATTAATCATAAGTAGGGAAATGATCAAGCTCATTTTAATTTAATTTATTGATTAATTACAACTTATCAGATTTCTCCTGGCAAATGCTGATTTAAATTTTTTTTTACTGATATTACAGTTTTGGATTTGTTTTTCTTTTTTAAAACAAAAGTAAAATTGTGCTACAGGATTTTTGGTTGAGGTAATAGGTTTGAAACCAATAGAAAATTTAAAAATTAAAAGCTTTTCAGCATTTAAATGTTAGCTTAAGGTGCATGAAAGTGCTTCCTTTGTGTTGATATTCATTAAGTAGGATAAATAAATGGACTTATGGTATTTCAGTCGCATCTGATCAAATCCAATCTAGATTGATCTTATTCAACACCTAAAGATAAATTACTTTCTAGATGTGGAGGTATGTGTTCTGTTGCATTCTGCACCAAAATCTTTTGACAAAAGTAAATTAATTCCTCTTTATCTCAAAGGGTTAAAAATAGGATTTTATTTTGGTGATCTGTGGCTGTAAAGACTTAAATCAACAGGTTCCCTCTGGATGAACTTTAACCTCCTATAATGAGGCTGAAGTCCAACCTGTGGCCATTCAAAGTTTGTCACTCATTTTCCATCTACACTCAACTATACCTACTAAATAAATCATGAATCATATTTATATAAATTCTCGCTAACTTTGGTGCTTGAACATGGAGCTGACAGTGTGTAGAAAAAAGTATTTGCTCTTTGGTAAACTAAACATCATAATGTTTCATGTCTTCTATTTTAGCTGCAGAGACATTTCTGTTTTTGGAGATTTCAGGGGGAAACCAAAATGTTTAATTGGACAAGGCGAAGAAAGCTGCACAGTGCGTCTCTGTTTGAACCGATCTGGGTCAAATTAATTATCTTTGTGATGTCAGAAGATGCTGGTCACATGCTGAATGTAGATAATAATCAGTGACTGTTCAACGAGTCTGAAACAACGTTATACAAGTTTTATTCTGTGGAACTTAAAACTTCAGAGTGATCCCTCAAGTTGAGGCGATCCAATCTTTGACCGGTGTTTTGTTCTGACTTATGAACATTGAAAGTAATTTTTATTTACACTGTAAGTTAAAATAATCAACAATGTGTTGCTTTTGATAATTCCTGCTAATCATGTATATTTCTGAGTAAAACTGAATCACATTTCCTTGAATCATAGTCATTTTTATTTATTTTTTTAATCATAAGAATTGCTATTTTCTTTCCAAATAATTACTTTTTTAAGTTTCTCAAATCTATGCACTAGTTATAAAGAGAACAATAAAACAATAATTAGATATAGAATTTATTCTATTTCCAATTACTGACAAAAATGAGAAAAAAGAATCTTTTTGGCTGAATTTCATGAGACACATCTTGGTTTCTACTAGTTATTTACACATTTTAAATATTTCCAACTTCAGATTGTAAAGTTTTAATTTGTTTAATTTAGTTATTCATGAGCAACAAATGTCGGGGATTTATTTTATTTCAGACTCAAACTTGTTTGCTAAATGTTTTGAAACATCAAAAGCATATTTTTTTCTTGTGATCCACTTTTCCTATAACTTAGGTGATTTTATGAATCAAAAAAGAGCTAATTGTTAATATAGATTGTATATAAAAATGTTTTAGTTGCCATCTTAACCCTGTATTTTTTGTATTGTGCTCTTCAGAGTAGACTGATGAACTCTGTCATATGATGAAACCATGTTTTATGTGGGAGAGGATGTCTTTATCTCTATGCAGTAATCCTTTTTTTACACTTCTCCTTGTGCAACAAGGAGGAAACCTCAGCTCAGCGGCTTGCAGCCATTGAAGTGATTCATCAGATCGTTTTTAACTCCTGACTGGGTTGTGTTATTGCGCCACACCCCCCCCCCCCCTTCCTTCCTTCTCTCTCTACTCACTCACTCTCTACTTCCTCTTCTGAGAGGGGAGATGTGGTACCAGCTCTCCATCTAACGGGTTAATCGAGTTTCCTAAATCTGCTGAGATTTACCCTGTCCAGAACTGAAGTAAACTCTGTTTAAGCTGGCATCGAGAAACGATTCGCCTGGTTTCTGACGACCTCCATCCAGGTGTCCCACCCTTCTTCCCCCTGTGAATTAGCCAGACTGAGCAGCCTGCAGCCAACTAGTTTCACAGAGCACACCTGTTAACGGTCGCTCGTTCTCTTTTATTACAATTTGCTCTTGTTACTGAACCAGGTAGGTTTTAGTGACTCGGGCGAGTCCCAAGGATGATGTTTTAAATTTGGGCTATCATGAACCAATAAACATTTTCCACCTCTTCCTCTCCAGAATCGAACATCATAGCTATTTTACAACCATCAAAGAACTTTAAGGTGACTCATTAATTGAATGTCCACAACATCTTTTAGATTTTCTTTATGCTAAATATTTTATTAGTAAGGCAATTTTGCAAGGGTCAGTACAGCTTAATTCAGTAGCAGAAATAATCAAATAAGAAAAATCAATCATCTAGTCTATCTTTCCCTAATGCTGACACTGAGAACTAAAAAGGGAACCTTTGAGAGAGACGGACGGAGTTTGGCTTTTCGAACCCCAGACCTGGCCTGATGATGAAGGAGGTGTTGCAGCAGGAGGAGGATGTTGGTCGAAGGCAGGGATCTCTGTAGGCCTGATGAGCTTTCTTCTCCTCATGGATGGTGAGGTCACACAGGACTTGGGTGCTGGCAGAAAGGAAGGCATCAGTTCTTCTTCTTTGTCTTTGTTCTTTGTCTTTGTCTTTACCTTGGTCTTCATCTTCGTCTTTGGGGTCTGAACCCAGCTGATGAGAGAAGTGCAATTTGAAGCCACATGTTGCGGGGCAGACGGGTTGGTCCCCATGATCAGGACAGTCTTCGGCTCTGTGGCCCCGGCTCTTCTTCAGCTGCAGAGTTCTTTGTCCATCTCGATCTTGACTCAAGCTGCCTGGAGGATCCAACCAAAGTTTCCTCTTTGCACCCACCTTTTATAGGGTTCATCCACCCTTTTGGTTCATTTGCATTGGCTAGCACTGTTGCTGTGCTTATTTCATTGGCTACCTGCTTGGACAGATGATCTCATCTCCATCACTGTCTTAGAGACATTGTGTCCTGATGTCTGTGCTAATGTCTCAGGTTGCTTAACAACCTGTTTCTAAATAAGGTGTTGACCATCTCTGCACTCCTGTTAGTTCCCCTTTTTCCCTTAACCTTTCACCTACTATCCACCTCCAATACATCAGTGATCTTTAATTGTAGTTACACCTTTGACACCATTTCAAGTTCAGAGTAAAAATCACATTTATAAGATTTCAAGTTCAGAGTAAAAATCACATTTATAACTTCTTTTACTTCTCTGATTTATCATTCTTTATAATGTTATGATAACCATAATTTATCAGTTACTCTTAGTATAATCTTAATGTGAGTTATTACAAATGTTTTCTGTAAAGAAACCAAGAATAATTCATGATTCTTATTATTTGATATCAAAGTTACAGTTACTTGTTTTACTTGTAAGAGTTCCCACTAATGTAAGTGTAAGTGTAAGTATTATTACAAGTAAACCAATATTAATATAAGTATTTTACTTTGAATCTTATCCAATTACTCACAATATTTAGAATTCATTCTTTAAAGCTTTCATGCTAAGTAATAGTCTGAACTATTTTTATAAATCTGCAGGCTGAAACTTACTTCCTCTTTTTCCAGGAAACTGCTTTTCCTGTTTCATGACTCTCTCTGTCTTGACTATGATTTCTTATGATTAAATAGAAAAAGTAGAATTAAAGCAAAGTTTGCAGGAGACAGAAACAACACACACAACCAAATTGATTTTATTGACATTTAAGTCTAATGTTGGGTCTAGATTTTACTTGAATAATTAATTTTAAAGATAACTTTATTTATTGTTACTGTTAAACTAAAATCTCCAGCATGGGGAAGTGGGATGATCTCGGATTTTCTTGACACCCCCTCCACGAGGTCAGACCTTTCCCATGCTGGGAATCCATCACCCTCCTGCAGTTCTGCGTCGTCATCGTCTGGAAAGAGAAGAGGTTCTTCTGGGATGTGAAGTTGCAGATTCTTCATCCTCAGTTGTCACAAAGGGCTCAGTGTAGTCATCAAACTCCACCTCTTTTGACACCCTCCTTGGAGTTTTAATTTCCCCCATTAGGTGATGAATGTCGAAGAGAACTTGGATCGCTCTGATTCTTTCACAGGAACCTTCGCTGGATGAACTGTCGTTTCTTCAGGATGGGGGAAGGAAGAAGGCTTCAAAAAAAAAATCTCGAACATTCAGCAGAGCAAAGCAAAAAAAATAAGCAGCATGACGCTTTCCTCGTAATCGTGATCCTTTTCCGTAGCTGTGGTCTTTAAGGGGTACTGGAGTTGTCGGAGACATCAGGAATTGTCCAATTAAAAAAAAAAACTGCAAAGCTTACAGTGCTGAATATCCAGGACAGGTGCTCTAGATATCAGGACGAAACAGTTGCCAGATCCTTCTAGGTGTTGGGTCTGACTTCAATGCTTTGTTACAGGGTTGATCTTAGTAATTTCCTATGACGCCACTTCTTCCTCACGACTTCAGCCCCTTTTCCAGTTTAATCCATCAGTTTGTGACAGGAGTTCTTCTTTAGCATAGTCCAATTTCTTCACGGCCCTCCCAGTCCAAAGCCTTGAAGTTGTTCTTTGAACGGCAACCATCCTGTAATAGTGGCCAGTCTATTGTAGGATGGCATGATGCTTGATCCTCTGGATATCTTCTTGTAATGTTCTGGTTCGCTTTAGCTAAGAACTGGCTTGAGCACCCCTTGGACCCCTTTCTTCATCAGTAGTACTGTGTTGCAGTTCAGTACTTACTTTACAAACTCTTGGGCGTTGAACCTCAGCTTAATCACCGTGGCTGCAGGCCGATCTTGACTCTCTGCCCTGTTTCCAATGACACTTTGAGCTGCAACTTCCCTTTTTCCTTCTCTGGGCAAAAAGGGGAAGTGTCTTCGCCTCTCTGCTTTCTGTGACGTGAACGGAGTTCCTCTGCAGGGGAAGACCTGCTCTTCTAGCAGCTGTCACTGTTACTGTGAGTCCATCAGAACCAAGAGGTACTTCTCACCTCTCTTCCTGTTATCCCCATTGGCTCTGCTACATCCATGCAGACTGAACCCCATGGGACTGTGCTCTTGATGAACAAACCTTCCATCCGCTGCCCTGGGTCCCTGCGTATTGAACACATACTCACAGTCCCACAGCTGCATCGGATGGGCTGAAGGGTCATCCAGAAGTTCTGCTTGCTCAGTTCTTCACGGGTTTGTAGCACGCCTGCATATCCGAGTACCATATGCACGCACGCAACTACCTCTCTAGGACCACCTGTCCTTAGGTGTTCTGTCCCACTTCACCCCGGCAGAGACAATCTTTCTTGGTGGCTTGAAAGAACTTCATCTTTGCCCTCCATAGGGCGTCTTCTCAGGTGTTGTCCTGTCGCTGCACCTCGAGTTTCCGGCGGAGCCTCAGTTCTGCTTTCTTCGTCCATAAGTTGTGAAGTCCCTGTTCGTTTTCAAGCCCCACGTTGGGCGCCACTTGTTATTGCGCCACCGCCCCCTTCCTTCCTTCTCTCTACTCACTCACTCTCTACTTCCTCTTCTGAGAGGGGAGATGTGGTACCAGCTCTCCATCTAACGGGTTAATCGAGTTTCCTAAATCTGCTGAGTTTTACCCTGTCCAGAACTGAAGTAAACTCTGTTTAAGCTGGCATCGAATCGATTCGCCTGGTTTCTGACGACCTCCATCCAGGTGTCCCACCCTTCTTCCCCCTGTGAATTAGCCAGACTGAGCAGCCTGCAGCCAACTAGTTTCACAGAGCACACCTGTTAACGGTCGCTCGTTCTCTTTTATTACAATTTGCTCTTGTTACTGAACCAGGTAGGTTTTAGTGACTGGGCGAGTCCCAAGGATGATGTTTTAAATTTGGGCTATCATGAACCAATAAACATTTTCCACCTCTTCCTCTCCAGAATCGAACATCATAGCTATTTTACAACCATCAAAGAACTTTAAGGTGACTCATTAATTGAATGTCCACAACATCTTTTAGATTTTCTTTATGCTAAATATTTTATTAGTAAGGCAATTTTGCAAGGGTCAGTACAGCTTAATTCAGTAGCAGAAATAATCAAATAAGAAAAATCAATCATCTAGTCTATCTTTCCCTAATGCTGACACTGAGAACTAAAAAGGGAACCTTTGAGAGAGACGGACGGAGTTTGGCTTTGAACCCTAGACCTGGCCTGATGATGAAGGAGGTGTTGCAGCAGGAGGAGGATGTTGGTCCATCAAGGCAGGGATCTCTGTAGGCCTGATGAGCTTTCTTCTCCTCATGGATGGTGAGGTCACACAGGACTTGGGTGCTGGCAGAAAGGAAGGCATCAGTTCTTCTTCTTTGTCTTTGTTCTTTGTCTTTGTCTTTACCTTGGTCTTCATCTTCGTCTTTGGGGTCTGAACCCAGCTGATGAGAGAAGTGCAATTTGAAGCCACATGTTGCGGGGCAGACGGGTTGGTCCCCATGATCAGGACAGTCTTCGGCTCTGTGGCCCCGGCTCTTCTTCAGCTGCAGAGTTCTTTGTCCATCTCGATCTTGACTCGAAGCTGCCTGGAGGATCCAACCAAAGTTTCCTCTTTTGCACCCACCTTTTATAGGGTTCATCCACCCTTTTGGTTCATTTGCATTGGCTAGTACTGTTGCTGTGCTTATTTCATTGGCTACCTGCTTGGACAGATGATCTCATCTCCATCACTGTCTTAGAGACATTGTGTCCTGATGTCTGTGCTAATGTCTCAGGTTGCTTAACAACCTGTTCCCAAATAAGGTGTTGACCATGTCTGCTCTCCTGTTAGTTCTCCTTTTCCCCTTAACCTTTCACCTACTATCCACCTCCAACACATCAGTGATCTTTAATTGCAGTTACACCTTTGACACCATTTCAAGTTCAGAGTAAAAATCACATTTATAACATTTCAAGTTCAGAGTAAAAATCACATTTATAACTTCTGTTACTTCTCTGATTTATCATTCATTTATAATGTTATGATAACCATAACTCATTAGTTACTCTTATTATAATCTTAATGTGAGTTATTACAAATGTTTTCTGAAAAGAAACCAAGAATAATTCATGATTCTTATTATTTGATATCAAAGTTACAGTTACTTGTTTTACTTGTAAGAGTTCCCACTAATGTAAGTGTAAGTATTATTACAAGTAAGCCAATATTAATATAAGTATTTTACTTTGAATCTTATCCAATTACTCACAATGTTTAGATTTCTTCTTTAAAACTTTCATGCTAAGTAATAGTCTGAACTATTTTTATAAATCTGCAGGCTGGAAACTTACTTCCTCTTTTTCCAGGAAACTGCTTTTCCTGTTTCATGACTCTCTCTGTCTTGACTATGATTTCTTATGATTAAATAGAAAAAAGTAGAATTAAAGCAAAGTTTGCAGGAGACAGAAACAACACACACAACCAAATTGATTTTATTGACATTTAAGTCTAATGTTGGGTCTAGATTTTACTTGAGTAATTAATTTTAAAGATAACTTTATTTATTTTTACTGTTAAACTAAAATCTCCAGCATGGGGAAGTGGGATGATCTCGGATTTTCTTGACAGTTGGAAGATGAAGATCGCTTTGCTGGGAGCCACTGGGCAGACTGGACAGTTTCTGGTCAAACAGGCGCTGGACCAGGGCCATACGGTCACCGCTGTCGTCAGGAACCCGGCAAAGCTCACAGTGCACCATGACAACCTCAAGGTAAAACTCAACCCAGGTTCAAAGTTCAGGTGCGCTTATGGAGCCACATATTCAGCATCAGTGTTGGGTAGTAACGGATTACATGTAACGACGTTACGTAATTTAATTACAAAAAAAGAGTAACTGTAATTCGTTAGTTACAATGAGAAAATATGTAGTCCAGTTACAGTTACTTCCGAAAATATTAAGAATTACAAATTTAGTTACATTTAAAAAAAATATATAAACAAAAACCTTTGCGAAATATGTAATGATATTTTTATTGCTTTGCGCCCTTTATCGCCGTTTCCCGCTACGGCTCCTTGTCTCTATCATAGCCGCAATGCCACTCTGATGTTCCATCCTGTGTTGGTGGAGCCTCCTGGAGGAACAGCAAGCGAGCGGACGGTTCCATTTCAGCTCAAGCAGCGCATAAAAAATGACAGCCTTCCAGTACTGGAAATTTAAGGAGCATTTCATTTATGTAACCCAGGCTCTCCCTCTTCAGACCTGCAGCTGGTGGAAGACACCCTATGTGCTCTGCGTTGTGTTTCTTTTCGTGAAAGTGGGGTGTGTTCGGTGCAGGAGAGGAATCGGACACAGGGCTCCTCTGGAGGGGAGACTTTCGCGCCTTTATTTCATCCACTTTACAAGCAGTAAACAGACTGTCAGGATTTAACAATTGTCACTTTACAAAACAATCAAACCTCATCAAATCAAGATGCAATCTGCAGCCAACTGGCACACTGAACAAACAGAAAAAACGATCGGCATACCAACGCAATGTATATTTTACACGGGGCTAGGTGTAATAATAAATTAGCATCAATGCTAACTTAGCTAAATAGTAGTCATTAGCTTCTGGAAAGTTACAAGTATGTTAAGTAAGCTGGACGTGCACCATTGAGTAGGTTAAAATGAGTGTATGAGCTGAAATTAGCCAAAATGCTAATGTAAGCCTGAATACTTTCAGCAGCATGTGGGGTATCATTAGAATGTTCTCTATAATTTACTTACTCCATTCAGTATACTAAACATGGCTATTAAGTCAGAAAAATAGGTAATAGCTTATTTAAGCTAAAAGGCTAATGCTAATGAACTGCCTTGCTGTGCAAGGCAGTTCCCTAACCTGAGAGAAACAGATAATGCAGAATCAAATTATTGCACTGCCTGTGGCGGTGCACTAACCTGCAGTGCACTAAGAAAAATAAAATGTTGAACATGGGTCAATACTCATTAAAACCTCAAAGTAATCAAAAAGTAATCAAAAGTAATTAGTTACATTACTTTTTAAAATTAATCGAAAAAGTTACACTACAATTACATTTTAAACAAGGTAACTTGTAACTGTAACGGATTACATTTTTAAAGTAACTTACCCAACACTGTTCAGCATGCTGTTTCTTTAAGAACTGAAGCCGTACAATAACAGTAAACTGTATCACAATATATAGTTTTGTGATGCATCCATCACAAAAAACATGTATGAGATGCAAGCTTTTAATTTTAATTTAACTGAAAAGCTAAGGATAATCCTTGTTTTACTAAAGATCATGTTTTGTCTGGTGCAACTTTAAAGGGGACCTCTTATGCCGAATTTACAATTTTCACATTTTTATACTTTCATTTGGTTTGAAAAACAACCCAGGCTCTAAAAAAACCCACCTAGCTGTTTTTTGGCAGTAAGTTAAAGATTTTTGGTGTCTGAAAAATGAGCCGTTTTCAAAAACCTCCAGAATGTATCGTGACAAATCAGCAGCCACTGGCCGTTACTTAGCAACCCCAGTGGAGTCCAGCCCATTACCTGGTTTTACTGCTGAATGTCTTGTACAATGGCTGCTGGAAAAAAGAAAGTGTTTTTCTGTTGACTTACAATCCAGAAACCACTTGCTGCATTCTTGTTTATTGTACAGTAGGCTCTACTTCTGCTTTTCAAACATATGGTTGTATAATTGAGCATCTGTTTGCAGCCATTTTCACATGTGAGTGTAAACACTGAGTTGGTGGGCGTGGCCAGCAGCAGCTTGTTTAAATTTAATGTGACAAAAGGCTCTAAGTCAGCTTATTTTGAAAATAGCTAAAAAAAGAGACTACAATCTTATTATCTAAAAATAATTTAGTGCAAAAATATAATAAACATGTTTTGTATCACCCATAGACCAATGTAGGGGATATTTAACTGGAGTCCTGCCAGTTTGTGTAGGTTTGTAGCCCAGTCCTGTTTCATAGATGTTTTATTATTATAAATTATATGTGAAATATTTTACAATATTTTGCGAATTGTAAATTGGCAGTGAGGTTTTCTGTTCCCAGATCAGGATCGGTTTTATTTCCCTCCTTGTGAGAAAAGAGGCTTGAAGTCAGAGCAGGAATCATGAAAGATGTCAATAACTAATTTGGCTACACATTAATCGTTAAGTATTTAATGTGGAAAACTTTAGGAACTTGAGGAAAAGAGCAAAGTACTGTTGACTGGTTCTCTTTATGTTTTCTCCGGTTTATAAACACACGTTTCCCTGGATCAAAATGGCTTCATGTCGACCTGCTGTCTGTCTGTCTGTCTGTCTCCAGGTTGTGTCGGCTGATATTTTCTCAGCAGACAGCCTGAAGCCTCATTTCAAAGACCAGGATGTCGTCATGTCCTGCCTCGGCTTTCCGGCTTCCTTCTTCTCCGGTGTGACGGGCTACACCACGTCGATGGCGGCTGTGGTCGGCGCCATGAGAGAGGCCCGGGTCAACAGGGTCATCACCATGACCTCTTGGTACACAGAGCGTAAGTGGGCTGTACGGGTCAGCGTGTCAAACTCATTGATGTGGCAGAACGTGTTGATAAAAACCATTAACAAGTATTGTTAATGGTTAATACCTGAACTGATAACCTGCTTATCCAAAGTCTCTAAAGCAGTTGCCATGGAAACCTTCAACGATAGACCTATTATCCCCATAATTACTGAGTAATGTCTCTTACAGATGAGAGATTTACCTGGTAGTGCTACTGTTGGTATTTTTGTATATCTGCTTTGTGTGAGATTGTGTCATATTTTTTTATGTTGGTTAGCTAACTCTGAAGCCCAGTCTCCGTTCCTGATCCGGTTCCTTCTCCTGCCGATGATCCGCAGCGTCCTCAGCAACATGTATGAGATGGAGCGCTTCCTGCAGAAAACCGAGGACATCAACTGGACCGTAGTTCGGCCGCCCGGCCTCAAGAACCTGGCAGCCTCAGGTGAGAGTAGAAAAAAGTAGAAAAAACTAAACAAAATCAACGGGTAAAGTGAAGGTTGTTGTTGCAGCTCAGGAGTTTCTGACGCACGAGGGATACTTTGTGCCTGACAGCAACGCTCAGGTGGGAAGAGGAGACGTGGCCCGCTTCATGCTGTCTCTGCTGAACAGCAACGCCTGGGTCAAGAAGGGCGTCGCCGTCACCACCAAATGAAGTCACCGGCCATTTCTAACCACGCAGACGTTTTCTGATTACTTTGGTGTCCGTGCTGCACTGCAAAAACAAAATCTTCCCAAGTATTTTGGTCTAGTTTCTACTGCAAATATGTTAGTTCACTTGAAATAAAAACTAACTCATAAGTTAGGTTGTTTAGAGTCAATAACTACTAAATATTGATGAAAAAGTTCTAGTTTTTTTTATAGTGTTATAAGTTAAGGAGATATTGACTACCATTAACAAGTTCATGTAGCTCACTGAGAAGTTACTGGTAATTTATTTCAAGTGTACAAAGATATTTTCACTAGAAACTAAGATAAAATTACTTGGTAAAATGTTGTGTTTTACATTAACCAAAGCTTAAATGGGAGCAGCAGCAGGATACCAGATAGAGGCGTCCTTTCTGTGCCTGCTCTTATTACTAAAAATAAACGTTATATATTGTAAGTGTTCCGGTTAAAATGCTTCATAAAGGTTCATTTTTCTCATTTTTTATTTGTCTAAATGACAGAAGAATTACCGGCTTACTTTACTGGGAATTAAAATATTTCTGTTAAGGTTTATAGGTGGTTATGAACATTTAGTCACTACTTCTCTTACGGTACTAAAGAGCAAAAATGATTGATTGGATCATTTTTCCAGACATGAATATTTAATAAGACTGTAAACACGTTTCCCTAATAAAACTATCAGCTTTACTGTGAGGTTTGAGTTAAAGTTGTATTTAGAAAAGTTTAGAAAATCTGCAGTCTTTTTGGGTGAACTGATATTTGGTTTATGTTTTTTTTTTCTTAACATAATTACTGGATAAGTTTTGGCATGAAAGTCCAGAAATATGGGGATCCAGAAGTGCCACAATCCACAAAGCAAAAAAATTGAGCAGCCTTAAGTTAATTAGAAAAACATTTGATTTTCCTTGTATAATTTTTTAAACATATGCTACATTGCCAGGGTAAATATGTATATGTATGTCACAAAAAATTATTTCATGTTTAGTAGCCGCAAGATTATTTTTCATCCTTATGCATCAGTCAGAAGGTAAAGGTCACATAATGAGCTGCAGTAACAACGCAGAAAAAATATGAAATAGTAAAATATTCAAATTATACATGGTTTTAATAAATGTCAATTTTAAATAATTAATTTCAACTTATTCCATCTATTTAAATGCAATATTACATTGTGATTTGTTTGGCTCTTCATATTCTTGTACCGAGTTGCAAACTGAAATAAAAATATATAACAAAAAAAATTTGTTGTTGCTAGGTCTGTTTGATTTGCTCCAAATCACTCTCTTTTATTGACGACAATTTACAGAAAATATATCACAGAATAAATATATATTTTCAGTAGGAGTGAAACTGTACACACTCATGTTCGATTTACAATTTGCAGGTGGGGTGATTGGATGAACGCAGACCGTTAAGTTCATTTTTTAAACAATATATTTACATTATAAAACATGTTGACCTTCTGTTTGCCCACATGGAGGATTTTACACGATGCTAAAACAGGAGGTCAGATTTTAAACATCTGCTGTAAGGCGAGAATAAAAACCGTTAAAAGTCAAAGTGGATCAGTGCTTAGAAAACATTCATTAAACACGATAAAAATTTAAAAAGCTTACATTGCTAGAAGCTAGGTGACGGCAGCCTCAGTTGCATGTAGTAAGGTGCGGCGAGGCCCGGCTCCGCTTTGAGGCAGCGAACGTCGAACAGCATAAATATGATACAACAGACAGAGAGTTACAGAGGCGTAGGCAACAGAGGTCTGCTCTGAGTCTTTTACTTCTCCAGGAACCACGGCTGGACAGTTCAGTGCGAATACAATTTGTTAATTTTGTCCTGGTACATTTTCGCCACAACGGGCCGCCTCAGTTTCAGGGTGGGTCCTGCACAAAGAGAAGAGAAGAGAAAAGAAAAGAATGGTTGACTGAACAACAGCGACTCAGTTTCTGTTTGGAGCGTAACTTCTGGAGTTCAGAAACAAACCATAAAATCCTCAGAGATGAAATCTGACCTGCTGTTAATCCGTTAATCGCATGATAAATTAAAATGAGCTCCATCGTTTCCATTCTGATGATTAATATTGTTTTGATTACACAGACCTCATAATTAGTTTTTAATGGATTTGGGGGTTATTTTTTTTTTTACTGATTGATTTTGGATATCTAAAATGTCTTCCAGTTCCAGTTTGAGCTGGAACTGGTCTTGGAAGAAGCAAACTTGCATTATTATAACATTATCAATATATTACGTGGAAATTGTCTCAAAACGAGAATATTAGCGTTTATCTCAGTAATTTCTGAAACAATTTGTTGTCCAGTAAAATTTGTTATTGATTTTAATTGCGATAACAGTTAAAAATTGAATATTTTCTCAAAAACAACAAAAATAAAAAACCAAATGTATTTTCTGACCAAGTTCTCCTCCGTTGACAGAGAAATCTTTCTCCAGCAGGACCCACTTCTGGACCTTCTGAGCGTTGGACGTGGCTCTATTGTTGAATTCGTTGATGCCCTCCTGAATGGCTTTGTAGAGCGCCGGCTCCCTTTTGGCTATGATCTCTGACACCTTGGTGGTCCTGATGTTGAGGTTCCGACAGAACTCCACCGCCTCGGGGCTCAGGGTGTCTGTGGGGTTGCCCTGGTCGTCCACTACACACTGCGGACGCAACAACATCGGTCACACCTGTTCACTGATGTGGCGGCGGCTTTTTGGAGGTTAGCAGAAGTGAGGAGCTTGTTACTTTGAGCGTGAGCAGCATGGAGAGGAACTTCTGCTTGTCTCCGATCAGCATGGCGTTGCTGATGATGGGAATCTCGTGCTTCACGCCGTCCTCGATGGGGACGGGGGGGATGTTCTCCCCGCCGGCGGTGATGATGATCTCTGCAGAAAAAAAAGACATTTTGCTTAAACTTTCTGTATAAACTATACAGTATAAACTTTCACTAAATTATCCTTAAAACAAATATAGATGGAAGAAATGTCCAAAATGTCTGAAGAAATATTTCCCAAAATGTTGTGGCAACCGAGATTTAACTTTTAGAGAATAAAAAATGAAGAGAAAAAAACCAGAATTAATTATTCTGGTTTAGCAAAAGAGTAACAAAGAAAGTATCATAGAAATGCAAAATCATGGTTCCAGTAGTTGTGTTTTCTTTTGTTTGTTTGTTTTTTAAATCCAAATATTAAATTTTTATTACTAAAGCTCTGGATTCAGTTAAAGATGCAGATTTATGTTTTTCAGAGATACATTTCATTTGCAATAAAGGCAAAGCAAATATGTTTGCATAAAATAAAAACATAAAACAAAAACATAAAACAACAGAATATTAACAGAGACAAAAAATCTAAATACTGAACTAAAAGAGGAAAAGAAAGGTGTCAATAAAATGCTGCATCTAATGTAATGGAAATAACATCAAAATAAAAGAAAAACAAGTAAATACATAGAAACTAAAATTTACATTTCATTCAAACAGATATATATATATATAAAATAAAATAAAAGTAAAATGTCTTATTTACTGTGGAGCTGAAACCAGAGAACAGAAAAGATCACTGCTGAGTTCTCAGGTAATAATTCAGGTTATTCACATATTTGAATGGAAGTAACTTTAACCTAAGTAGTAATAAATGTTGCCTATTGTTATAATTGTTTGTGTTTTTGCGTCTCATTAGTTCAACAGTCCTGATTTGTTTGTGAACCGGATTAAGATCTAAATGTGAATGAAAGATTGTATCAGATAACAGCAGCTTTGGAAGGTCGATGTGTAAAATGACCTTTTTGCACCAAAAGTACTTTTTAAATGAAGGTTTGTGTTGCGTGGTCCCTTAAAAAGATTGAATGGATTCAATGGATCTACAGATTTATAGATCCCAGTAAATTCAGTTTGTGAATGTCACTGTAAGTTCAGTTATTATTGTGAACGTACAACAATAAACTTTACTGATGTAGAACCTTCTAGTAAAAGATCTTTGTAAGTGTTTTATATAAAGATCAGAATAAAATAAACTTTTACAAATCACTGCTTTAGGCCAAAACTGTCTTAAAGTTTTCAGTTTCGTTCCCAGGTTAAGAATGTTACCTTTTATTCTGCCTGTGATGTAGAGGAAGTCGTCCTCGTCGTGTTTGCCCACGTCTCCAGAGTGCAGCCAGCCTTGCTCGTCCAGCGCCTCGGTCGTTTTATCGGGCATGTTCAGGTAGCCCATGAAGACGTTCCGGCCCCAGAAACAGATCTCTCCGTTCCCGTCCGCGTCCGGGTTCGCCAGCTTTGTTTTGCAGCCCGGCATCACCTTCCCAACGCTGCAGAGGCAAACCACAAAGATGAGCTCAGTGCTTTCAGTGTCCTTGTTTGTAAGCCGTCATGTTGATGGTTTGGTTTTCTTTAACAAAAAAATCCAGAAATTAATCTGACTGACATTTATTTGGATTCTATTTTCTTAAACCAAACATAATCTTTTTTACATTTTATGTATTCTTTTTCACTTACAGGAAGAATCGGTGTTGGTGCAACATGAACCAGACAACTTTCAGCTTTAGGCAGAAAGCAGATGTGTGTGGCTCCAATTCTTGTTTTTATTTTTAAAGAAACTGATCAAATGCATCTTTAGAGAAGCCAAACTGATGCAACACGCTTTAACATTGGAAATGTATGCAAACACTAAATGTTTCACTCAAAGCAATAAGCCCCATAATGCATTGCTGCTGACCTTCCAATGCGATACTCGTGGAGGGAGACGGTGTGCGGGCCGGAGCTCTCGCTCATGCCGTACAGCTCCTTCACCGGGATGCTGAGGCTCATGAAGTAGTCCAGAGTTTCTTTGGTGATGGGAGCGGCTCCAGTGCAGCACAGCCTGCAGCGGTCCAAACCCAACTCGCCCCGAATCCTCTTAAACACCAGACTGTTGGCCAGCATGAAGCCCCACGGCACAGAGTTCTCCCTGCAGCCAAGCAGACGCAGAGCGTTCCAACGAGCTCAGATCTACTCATATTTGATAACATCGGTAACTTTATAAATATGTGACTTTTCTATGAACTAAATCAATTTAAGCTCAGACCTCCTCCTTCATGTAGAACATCTCATAGTTGGTGTTTTTATTGTGTTATTTTATTTTAAATGGTTAAAAACCCATGATAAAACACATCATAACAATCCTTGCACATATCTGTCTGTTGACATCACAAATGGAACAAAGCAACAGACATGAGTGATTTTCAATGTATAAATATGTATTTTTCCTCTTTATTTGCATTTTTAATCAGATTCCTGCTCTAAAAGTTGTTTAGTTTATTCAACACCTTGATCTGTCTTTTCTAACACAGCAGGAAAATCTTGCCGACAAAAAGACACTCGAAATTCAACTTTCACTTTTTTTTCTTTTTCATATTAAAATAAATTAAAGCTTAATCTGAAAACTGCACAGGCGTGATAGTAAAATTAGTTTGATGATCTGAAACATTTAAGAGTTTAAAAAGCAAAACCAGAAGAAATTTGTGAAGGGTAAATAGTTTTTCCCAGGACTCTGTGATTGTTGGTTCAGAGACAAACACAGCATATGATGCTATCTTTACATAAAAACTGTGTTTCTCCTCAAACTCTGCTTGAAGCCGACTCACCCGTTCATGGCGCTGTAGGTGTACTGCAGGCCAATGGCCTTGGCCCAGTCCGCCACCCTCTTCCTCAGCGCGGAGCCCTTGGCGCCAACAGCTTTCATGCTCTCCTGGATTTTCTCCCAAACCCGAGGAACGCCCAGGAAGCCGGTCGGACGCGCCTCTTTCAGCGTGTTCACCAAAGATCCCTGAAAACAAGAACAACAACGGTTGACAATATTAACACCCGGAATCATCGTTGGTGCTAACAAATCAATGCTAGCTCAAAAGATACCTTCAGGGCGTCCGGCTCTGCAAAATGGGCGGTGCCTACAAGGCTCATGGAGCACCAAATGTCCATCATCTGCGCTGCGATGTGGCTGAGCGGCAGGTAACTGACCAGCACTTCCTCGCAGCAGTGTGGGTTTATCATCCTGGACACAGTGCGGGCCGTCCACGTGATCTGACCGGGGAAAAGACGAGGCAGCCTTGAAGTTTGATCAAAAAACCAGGCAAAAACTGAGCAGGGAAAGGAATCTACAGTCTGTCCTACTGGTGGCGTTCAACTGATGCAATCTTTAAATTCATCACATCTATCCCACTTATGTCCTGTTCAGAAGTTATAAATATCAAATATGTTTGATCAAAGAACCCTTGGTATTTTCTGCTTGATTCTTAAATAATCTGGAGTTGAATATTTCGCTCTTCTTTCTTCGTCCACTGCAGGGTAAACCTGAACATTAAAACTTCATGGTTGAGCTTAACTTGTTTTTGGTTCTAGCATCAGCTCAGGTTTTATTGGACTGAACTGCTGAAAAAAACTAAATACTGTTTAAAAATGTCTGTCCTGCTGATTTCAGGTTTGACCAGAAGAAAGAAGTAAAAAATGAATCAGAGTCCAGGCAACTAATGGAACAAAGAAAGAGCGAGTCGTTAGCGTCTGTCATCCCCATCAGCAGCTGCAGCGAATCAAAACAAACTGACTGATTCCAGTTTCCTGCAGTCTGTGCTGTCAAGCACGGCGGTGTGGGAATGATGATGAGGGCTTGTTTTGACAACACAACACATGGCACCTGGGCTCTGTGACACAAAACTGCTGACTGATCACATGAAGCTTGTAGTTGCTAATAAAACTACTAACCCACCAGTGTCTTCAAGACTGTCGTCAAATAAAACAAATTTTCTTTCTTCACTAAACTGATCAAATGAATTCTCTGAATAAATCAAACTTGAACCAAACTTTTTCGTCTTTTGCAGTGCTGCTGAAGAGCGGACTCACATTGTCGTGGCTCAGCATGACTCCTTTGGGGTTTCCGGTGGTGCCGGAGGTGTAGATGAGGGTGCAGCACTCGTTGGGCCGCAGACTCTCAATCACAGCATTCAGCTTCTTGTTGGGAAAGTTTTCTCCAAGCTTCAAAAACTGGTCCCACTGCAGAAGGAAAAAGGTTTAAATAAAACAAACAAAAGCTACAGATGTGTTGTTGTTTATTATGATCAGTCACCCTGAAAGGCAATAATTCTCCAATAAAAAGATGATGCTGTCACAGAAAATATGTTACCAGACGTCCTAAAGAACATGTGATGTTTCTAATTGATCAATGAGTTTGATTGGTCAACATACTGTGTAGAGGAACTCTGCTTTCGTCTCCAGTTCGCCGTCATACTGGACAATGGCTTTCAGATGAGGTAACTGACTTTTTACCTGCAGGAAGAGACAACAGAGGCACAAGAGGTTTAGTAGTTACTCATAAGTCTGCCAGAGCTCTGAAAATAGCACACTGAGGGTTTAGATGCTGCACTGAACCGTCTGACCTTCAGAATCTTTTCGAGCTGTTGCTGGTTCTCCACTACCAGGATGTTTGCCTCGCAGTTAGAGGCTACGTAGTGACAGGCTTCCGCAGAGTTGGTGGTATAAATACCGGCAGCCAGACCCCTGTGGCATAAAAACTCAATGAAGCCAAACAATAACCACTATTGATCATTCCCTGCTTGTAAATAATCTACTGTTTATGGCTAATTTATCAAGTCTCCCCAAACAGAGATTTGAGAGTAAAGCTTCTCTGTTAAATTTTAACCTTTTATGTACATTTCCTAAAGTTTGGGTTCAGTTGAAGAAATCATATCTTCCTTAAGAGCTTATTTATGTATTTAAAATTAATTTTCCTCTTAAGAGGATTATTTTATAAATGAATTTATAAATAAATATACTTACTTGTTTATTTTTGACAAATAAATAAACTGAGACCAAAAGTATGTCAGTGGAATAAAAGGTAAACCCGCAGACATGCAAGTTATCTGAGTACCTGTCAGGTAACAGGAGGAAATCGTGCAGCTCTTTCTACTCCCGACAGAAAGTAATTTTAGAAACAAGAGGATTCAGAAAATCAAACTTTTAGCAAGAAGCTATTTGCTGACGTTTGAAGTTGGCTACAATCCAGCAGCTTTCATCATCAGCATGTGAATGTGTGCATTCACTTTCATACAAGGAGTATTTCAGTGTCCTAATAAAACGTTATGCAAGTCTGATGTCCCTTCATTTCATAATATTATGTTAAAGTACTTGAGTTCTAAAACACAACACCAAATCACAAAGGATTGTGTATTTTCAAGAAACAATAATGCCTAAAGTAATAAGAAACTAACCAAACTGTTAATTTATAAACAGAGGTAAACTGATTTTTATGGCTGTAACATCCATACATTTACTGTTTACTTAACTTTGTGCTGTTTTACGTTTTCTAGAGGGCAGAGCAAACACCAAAGTTCCTACAAACTCGTTATATTTCAGATTCTTGGCAAACAGGTCAAACCAGTTTGAGTAAAGACAGAAACAGAGTGACCTGAGAAAGCCTTAAAAGACTTTGCATGGATTGTTATCGAGGAACTGATGTGTGATCTGATCTCACCCTGCTAAAATGCAGCCGATGTCTGAGATGAACCACTCAGGAGAGTTGAATCCCAGAATGCCGACTCCATGGAAACGCTCCAACCCGAGCTGCGAAGGGAAAGAAGAATGCACCGTAATAATGCCGCGGCGATGCCGTGCCTCCGCTACCTTTGACCTACATCGGGTTTTCAGTGAAACATGAGACAGGACAGAAGCTGCGGATTTCACACGCTCAAGTTTTGGTTTTCTGTGGGACATTTTCACCACAGATCAGTCACTAATTTCTGGATTAAACTTCAACTTGCTCAAATTCTCATGAAAATCTAAAAAAATGTTTCTATAACTAATGGATATAATACATAATACAACAAGCAGAAATAACAGATCATCTTGCAGTAACTTCTTCATATTTTGCATCATTTAAACTGTGAATATTCATTTTGAAGTAATAATGTTTAGGTGGGTGGCGTATAGAGCTGCATATTAAACTTTCCTCCTTTAGAATAATGCTGGAAACAAAAGACGACAGATGTATCACTCAATAGTTTTTAGACATTGATTAAGTCTCTTAATTGGGATTCATTTTTGGATGTTGATTTTTACCTTAAACTTAGAATAATATAAACTAAGTCTATGCCCTATGGGGTTCCAAATGTGCCAAAAAATATTTGGACAGGTTCGTATGTGCAGGCATCATGTAAATTGTCATTTGGGTAAATCTCTGTGGCTGCCAACAGTGCTGCAGTGAAGAAAACTAATTTGTCTGGTAAATTTCCACATAGGCGATAAATGGACAAAACAATTAATATCCTCAGTTCTACAAGTCAGAAATAAACATCACATGAGAAAACAGTCCAACACACATAGTTGAGATAATGACTGCTGATAAACATCCAGTGACACAATGGCATGGACAATAGAATGGCTCAGTCAAAGTCCAGATTTAGATCTCATCTGAAGATCTGTTTTAAGATTTGATATCTGATGTTCACATTCTCCATCCAATCTGATTGAGGCTGAGTTATCAGGCAATATCTCGGTTTATTGTTCGAACCGAACCTCAGAAACTATTTTTATTTTTTTATATGTATTTATTTATTTTTTTCCCTCCAGGGGGTCTTTTTGTGGGCTCTAGTGTCCCTTATTTGACAGTAGGCTGACAGGAAAGAGGGAGGGACAGGGGGGAAGACATGTGGCAAATGTCGCCGGGTCCGGGAATCGAACCCGCGACGGCCGCGTCGAAGACTAAAGGACTCCAAACGTGGGTCGCGCTATCCCCTTCGCCACCACAGCACGCCCCTCAGAAACTATTTTGATTCTGCCTTCTCATTGAAGGACCGCTCTGAATTAATCTAAATTAATTTTTTTCAGCTGAAACATATTTATAAGTATAAAATAATTCCATGTCATGTCATCTTGACTATTGTTACAAGGGACTGGTTACAAAGTATACCACACAAATTTTAATAACTGAGATCCAATTATTCTTTAGTTGCTGTTACTGACATAAACCCAACCCAACCAAATGCATAAAAGTCTGTTTGCAACATAAAATCAGAAAACATTTTCCGAAGCACACCAAAACACACCAACCTTGAGAAAGCTCTTGGCCGCTGCACGACATTGTTCATAGTACTGCCTCCAGGTCAGAGTTATCATCTGGCCACCTTTCTTGAAAACCAAAGCCGGATGATCCCCGTAGCTCTCCACCGCCTCCAGGAACAGTTGATGAATGGTGATGGGAGTCTCTGAGCCCGGACCCGAGCCCTCCATCCTCAACCTGACCGCCTGGTCTCTCTCCGAGGTAAACAGCTTCTCAGTGGGGGCCAACATGATCTCCAATTCCGCTGACATCAAAGTAACCGACTTTTTGCGCTCTGTATTGGGACAACAGATGCAGATGCTTTTACCTGCCATTTGAAATCAAGACGAGGAGGCGAGCTCGAGGTTCAGGAGAAGACTAAGGTGAGTGAGAGGAGAGAAAACATCCCAGCAGGTGAGTCACGCCTGCTGTGCCAGTGTCGCGTTAGAGGAAGTAGGTTGTTATCTGATCCTGAACAGGTGACTGAGGAATGTACTGACACACTCACCCACCAGGTTTGGTTTGAGGACGCAACATCGATTTGCTGCAGCTTCTTCTGATAAGTACAGAAGATTGAGACTCAATCTGTTATTTCTCATTGGTTTTAGTTTCACTACCTTCAGTTTTAAATAAAATCAGAGAAAAGATCTGTTTCAGTTTTGGGAAGTTTGACTCCTGAGCATGATGCCACTCAGGATAATCCTAGATGTGTTTAAAAATTATACTTTGCCTTACAACATTTTTATAATACTTCAGTTCTTGTATATGTTTATATACCGTGTGTTAATTTTACTGTTTTAACTGGAAATTTATGCCTGTAATGAAACTAAAACTTATACTATACAGCTCCATAAAATGACTCAAATCTATCCTATCTAAGGGAAACTTCCTTAATTACCTTTCTTGAAACTGTGTCTAGGTTGATTCCAAGTGATAAAAATTGTCACAAACAACTTTTGAATGTATCGAACAGGAAGATCTTTAAGACATTCCTCTCTGCTTTGTAATAAAATGAAATATTTAAAAAAGACAGTATGCTGTGGAAAATCCCTGACAGAGTGAATTTATCTGTTTATTCACTTTAATCAACCTAGAGCTCATTTTCCAATTTGTCTCTAACTTTACATGATTTTTAAGACAGCTTAGCCTTTATTTTTCAATATTTTTATTTGACAAATAAAGTCCTAAAAAGGAAAATACATGACAATTAAAATAATCTGTTTAAAAGTGATGTATTTATGATTTATGATACAGACTCAAACCTTCAGCATAATCCGCTAAGTTTCAGTATATAACTGTCAAGCATGGTGGTGGCAGCATCATGCTGTTGGGCCTGTTGACTGGGATAGTGAAAGTGATGAATTAGTTTAAAGTTTTGTGGCTTCACCTCAAGTCAACAGAGGGACGTTTCAGATATCCCAAACCCACAACATGAATACTTTTGGATTAATATGAGCTGTGGTTTTTAAAATACCAAAATAAATCTATAATCTGTCCTGAAAATCCCAGCAAAAAAAGCATCCAGTGTAACTGAGCTCTACCAATAATGTCAGAAGCTTTTGACTATGGGTGGATTACAGAAAAACTGATGTCTGCCCTCTTCCTAATTTTCTCAAACTCCTTCAAGTTGTTTGTTGTACAACTTAAAGTTTCCACCTTTAAAAAAGAACAAGTCAAATGCATCACTAGCAGATGTAAATAAAAGTCACATTTGTTACCGTGATGAGTGCATGTGAACACCTGACTGGACCTGACCTCAGTCTTTTCTCTCAAAGTGACACTCGGAGTTTGATCGGTACCTTTAGGAGATTTTTTTGGCTCGTCGTCCTGATCGAAGGTTCTTGGAGGTTTGGCAGGAGGATTGGTGCGTGTCTTTAATACTGGATGTGGAACATCAGTTTTTTCCTTTAGCATGACAGCTGCTGCAAGACTCTCCTCAACACTCTTCTAGCTGCTAAAAAGACAAAGTGTAAAATAAAACCTGCATTAAAATCCTTCAGATGCTTTTTGTCGAGGACACTCCAGCCAGATATGGAGATCGATTATGAAACAGAACTGCTGGGCTCATTTATATCATTCTGACATCCACTAAAGTCATTGCAACAGGTCAGCGACCGTAGTTGCTGGAAAGCAAACGTAGCAGAAACACACGTGTTGAAACTCTGAATAATGTGCCAAGATGGTTGCTTCATCTTCTTGCACTAATCACACTGTCAGTCTGCGACTGTAAGCAACTTTGACCCAAATTTAAAGAAAGTGAATTTCACAAACTAATAGATTTCAGTACAATGGTGCATTGGGGGCATTCGAGACAGGAAAGAAAGAGGAGTAAATTTACACCAAAAAACTGATCTCAGAAATCTTCTAGAAAAAACTAGGAAATTTCTGAATTTGAAAATTTTCAACTTTGGATCTCAGAAATTTCCTTGTTTTTTTCTAGAAAATTTCTGAGATTGATCTAAAAATTTCAGATGTTTTTTTTACAGGAATTTACTCCTCCTTTTTGTCTTTAATGGCCCTAATTTGCCACCATATTTCAGAGCATAACTTAAAACAAAAGATACTAAACTGTACATTTAAAAGTAAAGAAACTAAATGTACAATCCCTATGGTACAATCAATACTAAGGAAACTTATTTTGTAAGCAAAACTTGACAAAGTTAGTGTCAAAGTAACAGATATGCTTTCTCTATATTGTAATTAAACCAGATTAAGATCTGTCGACTCAGCAAACCCTCACCCGGACTCTCTGTTTTTAAGATTGCCCATGTCAAGGATTTCTTTTTGGAGTCAAAGATCATAGGAATTACTAAAGTGAAGTTTTGCAACAACATCTTTGCTCCAAATTGTGCAAATGTACTTTTTAGGGCCTTTAGTATTCATGCCTTCAGGGGTTTTCAGACTTTGTCACATCACAACCACAAACTAGTATATTTTGTTTTAATTTGATGTGACAGACCAGCACAAAGTAGTCAAAGTGTGAAGTGGAAGGAAAGGGATTCGTGGATTGTTTTTGTTATGGAAAAAGTTCAGTTTGTAGTTTGCCACAAGCTAGAGGACTTAGCAAACTTGTCCCTTGATTTTCTTCAACAAGGAAATGAAAGCTGAAGCTAAAGAAGGAGCAGTTGTAGATGAAAACGTGGTGGAAGCTGCAGTGGTGTTGAGATTGGAGCAGTGGTTCGTCTACCAACACGGCAACGACCCAAAACATACAACCAGAACTACAACGGAGTGGCTGACTAAGAGTGTTCATGGGTTACAACAGTCCAGTTCACAACAAGTCATGTACAGAAACTTAGCAAAAGAAGTAGACTTCCTCACCAAAAGTAAGTTCAACATGAGAGAATGCTGCAATGTTAGCTCGATGCTATAAATCTGCTGCCACCACCTGCTGGTTCAGGAGTGATTGCTGCAAATTCAGTCACTCAACAAAACAATCAGCTGCATTTTATTAGCCAGAAACCATTTTACCAACTGTCATAATAAACTAAAATCACCTGCATTGTTTTACATCTCGGATCAAATTGGAAAGAATGTAATATTAACATTATTATATTGAGTAAACTGGATGTTTGCCTTGAAAGAGTGCATTGAGATGCCCGTTGTTATAAATCTACATAAATAAACCAAAACTAAACTGAAACTTAAAGTAGAGTATATCTGTGAGGTGGTTAGAAGATTATATAGCTTGCTTTGTGTGTGTTGTGATACATACATTTCTAATAAATGCATTAAATGTTAGGAGAATTGTGCAAATGTTCAAGATGTATAAATACTTTTTGCTATGCACAGTAGTTGTCCTGACAAGTGGAAAAGCAGTCTTTTAAAGGAGTTTGCTGTAAACACTACACCCAAGAAACCCAAAGAAAACACGACAATTCACAGCTGTACATATTATGGATAAACTAAATGAAGTAAAAGCTGGTATTTTTTGAACATTCAAAACTATTTTTTCCTTATAAATGCACAAGAAAGCAGAAAATTGACTGAAAAGCTTTGCAGGTGACGTCTTACCTTCAATGCTCTCAAAGTTGAGTGGCATCAATCTCTCAGAGGCACTCAAGTGTAGCACCGATCGTTAACCTTTGCCCTACACAGGTAGTCTACTGTTCCTCGCTGGGCTAGAAAGCACAGTTTGGGCAACTTCAACAAGGTGATCAAAGTAGATTCTCCTGCCTCATCTAAGAGCTGACGAATCTCGCAGAATCCGACTAGAAACTGCTCGCCAAGGACAGAATGATCAGTTAAAGCAGATCAAAAGTTGTGGTCTCAACAAGGTGAAGACAACCTAATACCTGCAACACGCAGCAGCCTGCAGCTACAGAAACCTGTTGTGTTTGCATTATCACAGAGGCAGAGAACTGATGGCTTTGCTCAGGAGCAAATGAGCAGGAAGGACATTTATGAATACCATAAGCCAAAAACAAAGTGGGTGTGGGGTGTTGTTAAGATACTTATCTGCTGAAATTGGTTTATGAAGACAGTTTTTATCAGAAATGCACAATGAAGCAGGTTAGAGAGGAAAAGATAACTCTATACAACTTCTGTCACAAGTAGAATAGATAAGACTTTGGCTCATAAGAGCTATTCAAAAGTTGAAATGTGCAATTATGCCTTTGTTTACTAGATGAACACATTTAAGAGGCAGATGTTTGAAATGTTATAAAAGCAAGAAAAAAAGCTGGATATTTCAGAAACATGTACTAGTGTTTCTTTTAACTGGAAGCATTTAAAATTTACATTAAAATACTGACAACACTTCCTCCTTTTCCTCAGTTCGGAATTTTGTTGGGCTATGCTGCAGGTACTGAGCACTGTTTCATCAGTAAATATAGGGGAAAGTTTAACCCTCTTTCTGCGGTGACACATAGTTACCCCAAACACTGAGATCACACCACCCTGTCACACCACAGCCGTCCTGACCCAGAGTCCCTTCTGCTTGTAACTGGTGAATGATTAGTAAGGGGCTTGATCTGTGCCAACAACCCAATCAGGAAGTCTGAAACTAAAGAAAAACATTTGAAGTGTGATTCTGCTCATGGATGTCATATTATTGTTTACAATCAAGTATGATAAGGGGAAATTTCAGCCATTCCAGAAGATGTCCGTGGATTTATTACTGCTGTGGTTTATGAATGACTATTTTTTAAAAAAGGTCTGCTTGCTATACTGAAGAAAGAGCATGCTTTGATATTTTGAGAAGTTACCATTCAGGAAAATGGCTTCCAAAATGGTGCCTCTAACACCCATTTGCTCCTCAGGTTCCTCCCTTCCTTAGACCAGATAACCCCTGGGTTATCTGGTCAAAGTCCTATTGTGCAATTTGTTCGGGTCTTCA
The DNA here is from genome assembly GCF_019740435.1 of Gambusia affinis. Taxonomy (NCBI): domain Eukaryota; kingdom Metazoa; phylum Chordata; class Actinopteri; order Cyprinodontiformes; family Poeciliidae; genus Gambusia; species Gambusia affinis. Next base: position 22,712,847 of record NC_057870.1, read on the forward strand.
TATTTCTACTTTTAATCTCCTTTGAGTATTTGTTTGGCACATTGCCATTCACTTGGTTGTGATAGACTTCTTTGAGGCCTCTTTACAGTTAACTGTGTAATCCCAAAGCATCTCCAAATTGTCCTGATAACTTACTGTTTTGTCTTTCCTCACCTTTCTTTAACTCCAAATCAAATGACACTAAAAATAAATAAAAGGTAATTGGGCAGGAAAACTTATTGATGCCTATATCAAAGTGCTAGTGTCTTTTACAATATTAAGAAAACTATATCAGTCATAAAAACAGTTATTAAACCATGAAGTTGTTAAAAAGATACACAGACCAACCATGCTTTAAGCTGCCATTTAATGGCACTCTTTCTAATGGTAACAGGCAATTACCATATTCCAGCACCTAAATTGTTTAATTGATAAAATATTCTGCAAAAACAAAGATTTTCTAAACTGAACCTCAGTCCAACCTGGCAGTGGACCTAATCCTATTTATGCCATTTTGCTTTAAAAAACATTATCTATGGATCATTACAGACTTATATTAGTAATGGAATTACTAATAAGTAGCATAAAAATAATTAATTGTAGTACCTAATAATAATTTTGTCTAATTTTTATTTTTTTCTGCCCCTATGAACGTTACATTAAAAGTGCATACTTTAGCCTTATTTTAGCAGTAAAGTTTCTGAAAATAAAACCCTTGAGCTCTATAAAGGTCAAAAATGAAAGTACTGTTTTACCACTGAAATAAAGTAGTAATGCACACCAAATAGCTTTTGGCCAACCGCTAATAAACTCAAGAAGAAGAAGAAAAATGGCGCCAGGTCCTCAACAACAAAGAATTCATGTCTATGCTCAACAACCTGATCAAAATTTCTATTATCCAATGTGGGAAATGCAAAAGATACACTCAATTATAAAACTTTATACAGTGCGGACATCTCTCCAGTGTTTTGCTAACTCTCAAAGGGATCTAATCGATTAGCATGGTGTCCCAAACCGCTAATGGATCGGGGAAAAGAACAATAATTATAATGCATTGATAAATCGTTATATTTATCCAACCCATAATGCTAAACTCAAAACGTTTTTGTAACTGAAATACAACAGAAGGGAAAATGTATTACTAGCTAACACGCTCATCTAATGCCATACTGAAAACGTTTTTGTAACTGAAGTATAACAGAAATGAGCTAACACGCTCATTTTAATGCTACCCTCAAATAAACAGCTCTACAATTTATCAACCAGAAAAACAACAACACCTGCCTGTGTCTCCCAAACACACTTACAAATATGAAGATTTTCCAGGGTACAATGATTATAACTTACCTTCGTGGTAAGAGCCGTTTACTTTCTCCTAACTGCCAAAATTCGTGTTGTCAAGGTTACCGGAGAACTACGTCAAAGATAGTTTGCTCTTAAAAACGCTCACTCAATCATATTTCTACAAATACAATATGACAAAGATCGTTTGTAATGCACTGATCAAATGTCAAACCCAGCGATGCTTAACCATTCTTAGCACAAATGTAGTCTTAAGTAAAAAAAAAAAAAAAAAAAAAAAAAAAAATGTAATTTTCTCCTTCAACAATACAAAATTACTTTTCATAAGTCTAAAATGCTTAAAAAGTTCTGGTCATACAAAATGCTTTTTTTGACAACATGGACTGTGTTGGTATAAATAAAAAATACTTTTACAATCTAGTTTTTCTTCAAATCTCAATCAGGATAATCTAGATTGCACAATTCTTTGAGTAAATGTAATTAGTTACTACCAAACTCTGATCCCTAATTTAGTTTTAGGGATATTGTTTTATATAAAAATCCACTATTTCTCTAAATTATTCCAAATTTGTATTAGAGATAAACTGGCTCGTTCTTAGAAAAATATGCATTTTCAATGTTTTTTAATTTTTTTTTTAAATTTTTTTTTACATTCTTTAAAATACCAGAATTTACACAGTTTATATATTTTGTCTGTATTTGTACTCTGTACTTAAATTGCTTTTTTTAACCAATATTTTATTTACTCTTGAATAACTTTTGGACAATTACTTTTTACTCGCACTTGTGTAAAATGTATTTAATATACTTATATATAAACTCATATCTGCTATAAACTGGCAATCTGCACAAATTCTCACTGGTTTGGCGCTTTACTGAGATTGTCCATCCTCTTCCAGTGAATTATCATTTAGTTAAAACAGTAACATCACTGACATGCAATAGTAATTTTTTCTATTTGAGTTAAAGAGCTTAGTCAACATAAAATACAATTTATTTAAAGCCATGTCAACCAACTTTCTGATAGATCAACATATTTACATTTCAAATGTTCATTTTTGTCACAAGAATAACTTCTGTACAGACAGATGTCATTTCATGTTAACTTAAGTTCTTTAATCAATCTGGACACATTTAAATAAAATAGAGCTGGATTTATCAAACTGATGGCTTTCCTTTTCAATATGCTCATTGCTTAATTACACTGTTGTAAGAAAAACAGTATAATTGCCTCTATATAAAACGTCAACAGTTCTGACTTTCATCAAGTTGTGTTTTTTTCTCCAACAACCTGATTTTCAAGGAACCCTCTGCTAAAAGGAGGGATACTTCAGCATGTTGTCCAGTCAAAGCACAACATGAAAGAACTTAAGAAAGCCTGACAAACCACTGGTTTCATTAATCAGTTAGAGAAAAATCCAGTTTCTTGAAAGGATGATTCCAGATGTTTTGACCGTTCAGTGTGTCTTTTATCCCGGCGGCCACTGCATCTGTCTTCCTCCCAGGACATGGATGTGAAGGTGGTAGACCGACTGAGATCCGTGCTTTCCATCATTGATCACTGCAAATTCAATTCAGGTAATTAAACAGCAATTACTAATTAATTTTATTTTCAGGAAGAGTTTTTAATCAGCTCGATGAAAGTACCTACCCACTCTGTAGCCTTTACTAAGAGATTCCTGCTTCGCCACATTTTTAGCAACAACCAACAAATGCCCCAAGAGCTGAATGTTGGAGAGAAAATAAGTAAGACTTAATATTTTTAGACAAGAAAAAAGTAAGTAATTAACTCCATCTGCTCAGGTTTAGATTTAACTTCTACAAGTTAAGATAAAACTGCAGCCTGAACCAATTTAAAGTTCCCACCTAAATACAAATTAGTTAACGCGGAAATATTGACACCTACTGGTCAAAATTATTTATTACACAAACCTAAACTGCATTATCTTTTGTGAGATTCAGTTTCATAAGGTTTATATTGAAACGATATTTGAAGTACCAAAATTTAAAGAAAACATTTTTGTCTGACTGATATAATTTTTAGTAATGAGTAAATTTCAGTTACTGAGTTCAGGGGTGGAAATTAGCACCCGCCACTGGCCAAATGGGGGTAAAAGTATGAAGTGGCGTGTAAATTGGAGCAACGCATCAGCCACTGTGGCTGGTTGACAATTTGAAGAGAAAGAAAAAAAACCTCCATTCACTTTGAACTTCTGTCCAGAGGAGAACTCGCCATCTGGGATACAGACAATTAATGTATATGGGCCAGCTCCAGGCTGTCAGAATTTAACAAAAAAAGTACATGAAATATAATTTTTATCGATCGCGACAGTCCATTGGTCGATTTTATTGACGGACATTGGACTGAACCAATAAAAAATCCCTCAGTCCTCCTTGGCCCGTCCCTATGTCGGCCGTTAAATTAATAATGAACACGCTCCGAGATGTTTTTAGTAAAAATAAGAATAATTGTGAATTTCAATATAAAACGTAATGAGTAAGGGAAAACAAATAGAATAGTTATAAAACAGCTATTGAACCCATTTAGAAATGTTTTTTTTAAGAATCACTAGACACATCTTAACTTAATACTATCTGGGGGAGTTGTAGCCAAAATGTGGAAACGTTCAACAAAGGAATTGATTTTAAGAATTTTAGGGTTGTGTAGTTAAGATTTGCTGTTAGTAATTACTTCAAGTGAACTTATACACATCTTTTACACCTCTGTTAAGCTGACTGACCTACCGTATGTTAAATTAGTCTGCGTACATATGTATGGAAAACTTATTGTCAGTAAATCAGTTTTCAGAGTTAAGAATAAATCGTATATTTTATATAATTTGCTTGTACAGGTGGGGTTTGTAATCAAAAGAAAAATAAAATAAAATTCATGAAATTTTACAAGTTACAGAATTGCAGCAGTTGGTGTCACAATAGGTGCAGGATTTCTGAGAAGAGCGTCATACCTCGACATCATCATCTTTAGCTGCGCTTATTCGAGGAATGGGGACCCGTGGAATAACCAGGAAATGAACGGGGGCCTGTGGACTGATATCCCTGAATGCCAAACACTGAAAACAAGACAAAAAAATTAAAACATTTTCATTTCCTGGTCCTGCATGTTTTAGGTTTGTCTCTACTTATTGATGATTGATGAACGGGCTGAAATAATTTAAATGAAATCATTTGATTCATATGACAAAGTTTTAGAGACAAAAAGGAGTCAATTTCCACCAAAAAATGTTGAGATTAATCTAATATATATATATATATATATATATATATATATAAAAAAAAAAAATTCTGAACTCCAAAAGTCTACAAATTTGCAACAAGCAACTCAGATTTTGTTTAGAAAAATCTTGTACATTTGAGTTTCTAAGTAAAAAAAAATAAAATAAAAACAGACTTTAGAAACTCATATGTTTCCTCTAGAATTTTTCTGATACCAATCTCAAACTTGTAAAAAAAAAAAAATTCTAGCAAAGTTTTTACTTTTGGGACTCATAAATGCCCCTGTTTTATTCCAGAAAACTTTTGAGCTTAATTTAAAAAATTTTGGCGGAAATTTACTAATTTTTTGTATCTACAATGGTCCTAACACCAGAATTAGGAAACATTTAACTAGTAGGTCATGTGAGTTAGTAAAACTTAACATCTTCCTGGTAGTTCACCTTGTCATCTTCATAGATAATATCTGCAGGGATGCTTTTATCAATCACTTTGGAGAAGATGGTTGGACCTGGAGAGCCGTATTTTTTGCTAGCCTCCTCTGCCAGCTTCACCTCATCACTTTTAGTGCAAAGTGATCTCTGAAATGCACAGAGAAAAAACTCATTATACTAATAAAAGAAAATAAAGCGATCATTCAGGCAGGGTAGATTTGTGGATAAAGCAAACCTCCTGGTGGTGGGACACTGAAGCTTCCCCACAGCCACCAACATTGCTACTAGAGTGTGTGTTGTGAAAATGCTCAGCGGCAGTAAACGAAATGAAAATGTTTATGATAATAAGCAAAAAGGTTAGTTTTATAGCAGCTACCTCGGCTCGATAAACACGCTGGAGAGGGTTGAACAGACACGCCCTGGTCCCGACCAACTGCGCCCGAAAAATACTTCGAAAATACATGTCTAACTATTATAGTTTACTGTTGATAATGCTTCAGTTTTTATCTACGTTTGACACCAAAAAGCTTCACAAGCTCAGGAACTCCACACCAAACACGCCAAGCTAATGCTGCCTTCATGTACATCTCGTAAAAATCATACTAATCTAAGTGCTAGAAGCCAGGTTTAATTTATAACATATATTTTCGCACACTTCGCAAGTCAACTTTTTAACTTTTTTAAAATAAATTCTCTCCCCGATTTTCAAATTATTATTGACGACAGTAATAGTAAAATATACATGACATGAACCTTCTACAGGTGTCAAACTCCAGTCCTCGAGGGTCGCTGTCCTGCAGTTTTTACATGTGCCACAGGTACAAAATACTGGAATGAAATGAGTTAATTACCTCCTCCTTGTGTAGCTAAGTTCTCCGGAGCCTTGCAAATGTCCTAATTATTCTATTCAGGTGTAGTGCAGCAGGGGCACATCTAAAAGTTGCAGGACACCGGCCCTTGAGGACTGGCGTTTGACACCTTACAACAAAAATATCCGACAGTTTGTGAGTGGCTCTAAAGGCGACATCAATGACGTATTTAAGGGGTTGCTTCAAGAGCAGCAGTGTTTAAAGCGCTGATTAACATACTGTGCTCATAAAAAAATTCACGTCTTAGACGTTTTACCCTTTCCAGAACTTTTATAAATCAATCACAATAAAACATAAAAAAAAAAAAAATCATGCTTTTTGACAAAATAAATAAATAAAATGTAAAAAAAAAAAAAAATCCTTTAATTATGTGTTCACACCACATACTTACAAAGTTTCAAAGAACAAACAGAACAAAACAAAAATAAAACAAACAAATCCTCAAAATGAATCAAAAACCTAGTGGGGCGTATTGTACATACAACATAAACATTCTGGACAAAACAATCACGTACAAATTGTTTCAAAAAAGAGGCAAATTTAAAAGCATTTTTGACTTAAAAATGGCATTAAAATTGTAACTCATTCTTGCATTTCATAAAGTAATAAATTTTTTAAAGAAGCAACATTTGTGTAGTAAATGTTTGGGTAATATCGTACTATTATGTACACTGTAGTCAATATTATGAACATTAATAAAAACACCAAGTTTAACCTCTTGGATGGTTAAAAGTACCTCATGGACCCAGATAAACTGGTGAAGATCCAGCCAAATTACAAATTATCCAGATCCTCAGTTACTTTCTTACAGAATACACATTTATCCACATCCATTTGAAACTTCTGTCTCAGAAAGTCCGTAGTTGAATACATTTTTATAATTTAAAATTATAAGTTGAAGTTGGTACCACCACCTCTCCGTCACAGCAGGTGGCGCTATTGCACTAGTTTGTTGTTATTCCATCCTGAATAAAATCCGCGAGGAAGAACTCAAAGAAGAAACATGGCGGCCCGCATAAGGCTGCCCTTGCTGCTCCCTAGAAGTTTTCCTCCTTTTAGATCCCTGAAACATGTCCACACCGAAGCAGCTGTGAAGGAGCCTCAGTATCCGCCCATAGTCGTCTCTCTGACTGCTAAAAGCAAATCCGCCCGGCTGCGGCTGAACGAGGAGCGCATTAAAATGATCTCCTCCTCTCCTGTGGAGGAGAAGCTGTCCCTCATCACTCGCAACCAGCGGATGAAATTTGTCGTCTACCCTCAGACATTCTCACGAAACCCGGACAGGTGGTACCAGCACTTCACCAAAACTGCGTACATCCCGGGCCTTCCGGAGAAGTTCAACCCGGGTTCGGAGGGCTCCCAGTCGGCCGCGGATCAACCGGCTGCCCCTGAGATCGACGGTGCTGCGTTCAATGAAATCCGAGATCTGGTCACCCGGGTGATTTTACACGAGCACTGGCATAAGACGAGGAAGCGCAAACCTTTTCTGTACAAACACCAGGAGCTGGTGATCGGTCCCTTCCTGAAGACCCTGGTTTCTGATCTCACCTACAGCCTGGCCAAATACAACCCGCTGCTGCGGCTCTCCAGTCTGGGTACGGATGATGTTCACAATAAATCACCCACAAAGGTTTATTTATGGATTGCTGCATCATTGTTTAGGCTGTATTTTTACTGAATGGTCATTTGTGAAGGGCATAGTAGTGAGTAAAGGTGTAATTACAGGGCCCGGATTTTTGTACATTTTATGCTTAATTACTGCTCAGTTTTTTCAGTTACTTTTCTAACAGGATTGATTTGAATTGATTTAGGATCAAATTGGATTCTGTTACTGAATGTTAATTAGATCTGTTTCCTTGAGATTACATATGTCATGAGTTGTCATTAAAAAGTTTCAGTGCTGGTTTTGATTTCTGATTTTTGTTTTCTTCTTCAGATCTTAGTCCACAGGTGAACTTTTATTGGAGGAGGGGAAAGAGAATAATCCCGAAAGGCCACCGCAGAGGCCGACAGGAGCCAACCAGGTTTCAGATCGATGACCATCCTCACAGCCAGATCAGAATACCTCAGCAGCTGCCGCAGGTTAAAACAAAAACAAACAAAAAAAAACCCATCTCTTTACAGTAGGAATAGAAAAATACAGATATCATCTCATGTATTCTGTTAACTTTTTCTTATTTTCCTGTCATGTGTTTCATCAGTTTGCTCCACTGGAAGCGTCTTACACAGCTGAGGTCCCAGAAATCCACCTGGCCCCCAACGTGATGCCTCTGTTCAGAAGGCAATATGACAACAACATCTTCACAGGTAATACCCCTAAAACAAACAAAAATAAATAGTCATACTTCATATCTCATATCTAGAGGTGCAATAAAGAAGAATAAGATCAAGAACAAAATAAAAAAAACAGTTTCTATCCAAGAGCCAGAAGAAGTAAACTTCTTAGCAGATTCGTTCACACAAGATCAAATCAAAGATCAAAATATTCCAAGTATCAGTACTTTGTGGAAGAATAAAAAGTAGCCAAAGTTTAAGCTTTAATATTAAAGTATAAGTTTAAGTCTTAGTATTAGTGCATACTCCACTAGAGTATTCTTAAATAAATCAAGTAGTTTATAAAAAGTAAACTTCAAGGATACTGTCTGTTTTAAGTATAAAATAAATATACTCAAAGTAAACCTGAAAAAACGATTTTTTGCTTTTTGCATTATTATGAACTTAGAGTTAACGCAATGTTTTTTATAACTCTGGTTTCCTCTGTTTTTCCAGGAACAAAGCTGCCAGACCCAGCCTGCTACGGTCACACTCAGTTCCATCTGGTACCGGACCGGTACCACAGAGACCGGCTGGCTCGGCAGCAGCATTCGGACCAGGTGGAGCCCTTCCTCCGAGCCAATGCCACCGCCAGCCTGTTTGCCTGGACCGGAGCTCAGGCCATGTACCAAGGTCAGGAAACCAGGATTTTACTGCTTTTCATTCTGTGATGCTGGTTTCTCTGATACTGAAGAAAAAAGTTTAAGTATTGAGAAGCTGCATATCATCACAAAATGTGTTTTGAAAACAAAATCATTTAGAGTGAGCAAAAGTCACTTATTTAACTTTTTAAATTGGTTGGAAATATGTGACTCTGTTGGAGCTGCAGCTTCATCCAGTCTGGAATCTGATTCCAGTTTTTCCAGGTCGGATAAATTTGTAAAAAGAAAATATGAGGATAGAAGAGTATTTATATTTCCAGATTTTATTTACTATTCTACTAACAAAATGTTGAGGTTTTCCCTTTTTTGGTCTTTTCTTCCTTCCTTTTGCACTTCCTTGTATCAGCTTCTATTTTACTCCTTTCTTGTCATTATGTTTTTCTTTCTTCCTTCTCAATCATTTTCTTTCTTTTCTTCCTTCCTTTTCATTTTCTGTTTTTTCTCCCTTCTTTCCTCTCATCATTTTTACTCGTCTTTTTCTACTTCTTCCATGTCTTTCCAAACTTAGAATGTCTTCTGTTAAGTGCACAGTGATTTTTAGTGTTTTCATATTTTGAAATGAAAACATAAAACTGAGAAATCTGGCTAGTCGGATATGGACTCATGGAGTTGGAGGAGAAAAGAGTGATGGGTTGTTCCTTGTTTCCACCAAACCTCTGCAGGTTTCTGGGACTACCAGGACGTCACCAGACCCTTCGTGTCACAGGCCGTCATCACAGACGGACATTTCTTCTCCTTCTTTTGCTACCAGCTCAACACTCTGGCTCTGTCAGTGGAAACGGACGCCAATAACCCCAGGAAGAACCTGCTGTGGGGCACAGAGAGCCTGCGTCTCTACGAGGGCGTGCAGGACGGCGCGGTGGTGGGGCTGGACGACGGCGTCCTCAGGCTTCTGGTTCAGTTCCTCATGAACCGGCCTCACAGCTGAACGGGACACAAGCATTCAGGAAGCTGCTTTTTTGTCACTAAAGCTGAAAAATTTTGTTTACGGTTGTTTAATCAACCGAACTCTAAACAGACTGAATGCAGATTCTTGCTTAAGATGGAGATTCTGAACAATCAGAAGCTTCTCTGAATAATACAGTTGTTTCATTTATTCCTGTTACTTTGGCATGTGAAGCTGATGACTATGACTGCTATTGAAGATGAGGAGGAGGGCGAAGGAATAAATTTCCACCAAAAAACTCAGAACTTCTAATATTAATATGAGAAATCTTTTAGAAAATGCAAGATTTCTGAGCTTCAATTATTTAAAATTTGCAAGAAAAAAAATTTGGGAATTTTTGAACTCCAAAGTTTGAGAGAAAAAAACCTCAGAAATATTGAGATTATTTTCACAAAATAAGAAAAAAAACTTGAGCATTCCTGAGTACAAAGTTGCTTTAAGGAGGCACCAAATGTTCCCATTTCAGCTTGTAGAGAAAATGTGATTTACTGCAAAACAACAGGTGTCAATAAAGCATCTGCCACCCTTTGATTGCAGCACATTTTTGTTTGTTTGGTTTTGACTGGGAGCGGAGCATTTATTCAGATGGAAATAGTAGCACTGGGAGGAGTTAAATCTTTTCACAAATTATCTGTTTCATATTAAACTGTTACAACGTAGTGGCAATTTTAACAAATACGTAAAAAACTTTATTTTTTATTTATAAAAGTTGCATACTGCAGCTTAAATGAGTTGCTAGTATTAATTCATAGTCACATTTGAATTAAGGAATTACAACATTTAACTTTTCCCAAAATATTTTTGAATTGAATTAAACCAGCAAAGCATTGATTCAAAGGAAAATGACTCAGATAAACTTTAATTTGCGTAGTTTAATATTATTGCTTGCATATGCAGTGAAGGCTGAATATGACAATGATGCACAAGTATTTCAATGTGGACGTTACTGCCAAAGCTCACGTAAGGTGGCAGAAATAAAATTATTGCTGGCAAGGAGAAAACTAGCTGCGCTTCCATTGAGTGAATTGGAAATACAAAATGCCAATTCAGGAAAAAAACATTTCCATTATAGGTTTTTGCGTCACTTGAGTCAACAACAACCGGATGCTATCACTGACGGAAAAGAGGAAGAAGACGACAGGAAGTAGAAGACAGATGATGGCGCAACATGTTTGTTTGTTTTTTAAAAAAATGGTATATCGCAGGAACAAATTTATTCACCTGTCATTTTAACTGCGTTTCTTATTTAATGGAAACAAAATTGAGTTTTCGGCATTACCAAAATATCAACAATGTTTTGCCCACAATAGTCATAGAATGGCAGCTAGTTCTTTGCTTTTTGACAGTATAGGTTCTATTAGCCATAGAATAGTGCAAACTAATGTTATACAAATAAATTTGCTTAAAGAAACATGGAAACGTTTTAAGTTAGGATGATGTAGATTTTCCGCCATATTGAAATGGGTATATTGCGCTAAACTGAAACACTTTCTTCGCATCACACCGGTTGCGTGATCAACAGCCGCGAAAACCTTAAAGACGACAGGAAGTAGTATTAGGATGTTTTTTTGTGTGTTTTTTTCGGACAATGTGCAGTTGACTCCACCTAGGCTCTCACATTATCACAGTTCATAAAAAGTGGTGTGTCATTTGAAATTGTTGAATCCATAGCTCTTCTGAAAAATCTAAATGTGCAATTTCCCAAAAACGCCACATATGTAATCACTCCAACGCCTGAATGTTTCCTCTAATAGATGATTATTTTTAAATGATTTATCTTATCGCGTGAACAAGCCTATTCACGTGTGATTTTAATTTCAATTTAAAATTTTTCTTCGACATTAGCAGAATATCGACAAATATTAGCGTACATTTTCCATGGAAACGCAGCTAGTCGGTTGCTTTTTGAGAGAGTTAAGGCACTGCTCACAAACCACAACTCATTACATCACAGCTGCAAACGTAAGGCGGGGGGTTTTCAAACTCAAACATGAACACCGGCTTCCGTTTGTGACAGAAGCTACACCGGAAACACGTAAAGGCAACCTCAGTTTGAAACACAGAGCCGGAGGGAGAGAAACGCTTAAATGCTTTGCTCCTTCAGCCGTTGGTGACAACAGGAAACCGTTGGTTAGTGAAAGTCAAAAACAGAAAGATTTTGTGTGTATTAGTTAATTAGATGATGGTCATTGCACTTAGCTGGTGTTAAGGACTAAGACATTTAAAAACAAAACAAAGAAAAAACAGCTGTTTATGTATTGCTATATAAGCTCTCCACATTCAAAAATAAAATAGCAATTTAATAGATGCTTGAATTTGCTGCTGCAGACGTCTTTTAGGTTTTGCGCTGTCTTATTGAGGTACTTTCCTCAGCTTCCTCATCTTCACCCTGTGGCCTGAGGCAAAAATAATTATTATTTTAATAAAGCATAATACATAAAAACTGAAAATACATGATGACTATTTTTAAATTACTCACTGTGTGTTCTTTGAGTCTGCATTCGGACCATTAGCTGTGAATAGGGCAGGAAATTATTCACAATAGTAGATTCATTTTATTGGTAGTTAAATATATCCATAAAATAAATAAATATTTTAGTAAAAGGGCAAATTTCTTGAAAAACTACATTTGTATATAAGAGTAAAGGCAAGAACATCCAGTCTTTAATCTGAGTACTGCAAAAACACAAACTAATCCAACGTACTTTAAGTTCAATTTCTAGTGCAAATAACGTAATACTTAAAATAAGACAAAATTAACAACTTTTCAGCAAGATATAGCAGCTTCTTTCAAGTTAGTCATTCCTTAATATGGATAAACAATTACTAGTTTTATTAGCAGATTATTTCACTTATGACAAGACATTTTCTCATGTTATAAGTGAAATAATCTGTAGTGAAACTTGTAATTTTTCTTGAATAATAAAGAATTATTCATGTAAAACAAGCTCCTATTTCTTGCTGAAAAATTAATTCTAAGTTAGTTTTGTCTTATTTCAAGGGTAGTAAGACATTTGAACTAGAAACCAAAATACTTGGTAAAATTTTGTTTTTGCAGTGATTACAGTGCAGAAAAAAGTCACCATTCTGGCAAACCATTTCTGTTTTAATTTAGCCACAATATCTGGATTTTTATTTGTTGTAAAGAGCCAATTAAAAATCTATCTCAGATCTCCTGGTTTGATACATTGCAATGTATGCTAACAATAGTCAAAGTGCATTTTGAAATAAAATCCCACAGCATCACAGATCCTTCTCCATACTTACCAGTTTCATAGCTAAAGTCAAAAAAGAGATTCACAAAAAACATGCATTAGTACCTTCTGCTTTCTTTTTCTTGGAATGATTCCTCTCATAGATGAGAATCGCAGTAACCAAGATGACAACTTCAATCAGGATGCCTAAGAAAGGCTTCAGTGGCTCCCAGATGGTAATCACCTACAGGAGAAAATCACAAGAGACTCATGTCTTTAAACCTTCAGCTAAACTAAAAATATCTGAAAAAGTTAATTAAAAGATGCTTTAGATAAGATGCCATCGTAAAACTAAACTGGAGAACAAAATGCGAAACCCAACGCTAAACATGGAGCTAATTTCCACCATTTACTAACATTGAACATCAAATAACTTCTCATATCTAGAATATGCAAAATATGAATAGTTCTCCTTTAAAGTTTAAAACTTTTTTCAACAAGTGAGCTCAGTGTTTGTTTGGCTGACCTTCAGCTGCATTTTGCTGGTGCTGGTGCTGATGTTGTACACGGCGGCGCAGTGATACACGCCGGAGTCGGATATGCTCACATCCTTCACCATCAGCTTCGTGTTGCGCCCATCGACGGTGATGTCGTAGCGTTGAGCTTCGAATAGCTGCTCCTGCAGGACAACAGAATCCTACAATTATTGATTTAAAAAGATTTAAGATGCCCTAACTATGAAAAACCCTCAAAAACAGCAGAAATATTAAACTAGACTTTTTTATGTTGTATGCTTAATGCCTACACACTGCGTAAACTTAAGGCTTGCGGGCCAAATCTAGCCCACCTCAGGTATTTATGTGGCCCTCTAGATTCTAGAGCTGGGATTTCTCCAAACCATGTGGGCCAAAATTGTAGATTTAAGAATAGTAAAAAAAACAAAACAACCTAAAATCAAGCAAATAAAGTAGCTGGGTATTTATTGTAGATTTTTACGACCTTGTATTAGGGCCATTGTAGACAGAAGAAAAGGACTAAATTTCCACCAAAAACTCAGAAATTTTGTGATTTCTTTCGAAACTTTCTAGAACGAAAAATTTTGACATTTGATATTCAGAAATTTCTAAATTTTTCTAGAAATGTTCAGATATTAATCTAAAAAGTTAGATTTTTTTCTATCAAATGTCATTGTTTTCTCTAGAAAATTTCTGAATTTACTACTTACTACTACTTTAAATTTTCTTGCTGTATTAAAAGAAATACATCTAGTTTTCAGGTTCTTTTTGACTCCATTGAATAAATTTACTTTTATAAATAACAGTGTTTTCTTTCCAAACACTGGCTATATTTAACCAAGCTTAATAAAGAATAAAAGCTGATTCTGCTGCAGCAAAGTTCTCATTTCAGTGAAAGTGTCTGGATGAACTTGGTTTTACCTTTTGTTAAAAAATGGTTACAAAAAACCCAGTACTTTGTGTTGTTCTTTACTTTTTCCTGTGTAAGAAAATTATGTTGGTAACAAAAGTCTCAATCTGCATCCATGGGTCAAATTTGTAACATTTTTTAATTCAGTTGAAGACCGCACAAAGTCAGGCCATGGGCCCTAAGTGGCCCCCGGGCCACACTTTGGACAACCCTGCTCTAGAGAGACATGAGTAGGACTTTAAGACATTAGTGTTCCTAAATATTATCAGTCAAATCAAATTAGTTTTTAATTGTACTGTGCCAAATGAAATTAATGATGTTAAGTATTATTTATTGATTACGAATCGCGGGATGGAATCACAATCTTTTGTTTTAATCCCCCAAATCTGGTGAATAAAGTTTATTTTGTGCTGATTTAACTTTAATAAGCACTCATGAAATGCTATAATATTTTAGCAGTTTGTTAATTGGTAGTTTTATCAATAAATTCTGCCACAATCGGCCCTGTGAGAAAAAAATCATGATGCTGGTATAAATATTTCATGTTTAAAAATCTGAATAAACAAAACAGTATTTTTTTCTATAAATGCTTTTACAAGAATCATTTAAATACAAAGATTTTGGAAACAGCAAGACTACCATTTAATAAAACCACTAAAGGTGACTTTTACAGTCTAGCTGTTAAAAGTTTAACTTTATCCAACTACAGATAAAACCCGACTGAAGGAAATCATGTAACGTCAAAGATAATCTGTAAGTCCTCACTCGCCTTATCGGTGCCATTGTTCTTAAACCAGTTCCAGGTTCTTGGTACTGGTTTATTATCCTCCATCTTGCAGGTCAGAACCACAAAGTCGCCCACATAGGAGACGATGGGCTTCTCTCTTTTCTCACCGATCCGCGGCACTGAAAGACAGAGCCGACACGTTACTGTCAATCTGCAGCAGGTTTCTGAAAAAGTAAAAATAAAAATGACAAAACAAGACGGTAACGTAGATGTGATCTGTACCTGCCAGAATAAAATTTAGCTCTGCTTCATTTTCAAACACACAGGTGTAATTTCCAAGGTGTTCCTCACTCACAATGTTGAACCTGAAAAACGGAGAGAAAAGATGTTGACATTTTGTTTTTCATTAGAGTTTTTTCTTCTAAAATGTGACCCGTCTGCAGCTCTGCTAACCCGGAGGCAGGTTTTGGATTCAAAGACGTTCTTCCTAAACCTCAAAGGTGAGATAACAGCACAGAACCAACAGAACCAACATTGGATTCCACATAATAAGGTTCAAATTACAACACTGAAAAAATAAGTATTAAAAATATTCAGACGGTGTTGAATTATTCGGAGCAGGTCTGATGATTTTTATAATATTTCAGATTATAAACCAAACCTTCAGTCGCTCCATCTAAACATATTCAAAACAGTTCAGGTTGCAAGTGAAAATGCCACCTTGCTCATCCACCTCATCTGCTTTTGCTGCTTCACATTAAATCTCTTTAAACATTTATTAGGTTTGACAATAAAAGGTTGTTTAAATAATATACTATCATGTTACTGGAATATAATATTTATTTGTAAGAATTTGAAAAGGTTTTGTTATAACATGGTAACTGTGAATATTACAACAGTGTCAAACTATTTTGTTCAAACATGAAAGATATATTATTAGAAGTTTTAAGTTTTCTCATTTTAACTTGATGTAGTTCTATTGTTTTGTTTTTTTTGCTTGTGTTGCAGCTCTATGTGTTCATATAAACTAGTAATGACAGACAAAAAAAACAAGCAGTTAGCTGATTATTTCTTTTAGAAAACAGCATTGCAAATTAAATACAAGAAGCATTTTATGGGGAAAAATTGATGGGTGTAATTTAAATTGATTTATATTGTTATTATTATTTTAACTTTGAAATAAAAATAATGCAGTTAGTTACTTTCCCCCCCCCACCAGGGGTCTTTTTGTGGGCTTTAGTGTCCCTTATTCAACAGTAGGCTGACAGGAAAGGGGGAAGAAGAGGGGGGAAGACATGCGACAAATGTTGTCGGGTCCGGGAATCGAACCCGCGACGGCCGCGTCAAGGACTGGGGGCCTCCAAGCGTGGGGCGCGCTACCCTCTACGCCACCGGAGCACGCCCCTGATACTGTTACTTTTGTAGATCTAAGCAGAAAGGGGGTCGGTTTTTACATCTCTATGCTGGTAAATTTGAGTTGTCATTGTATTTAATAATATAAAAAATGTTTTGCAAAGATCCATTTTCCTAAAGCCAATAAATGTTTTTTTTAATTCCAGTTTGGGTTAATTTTGAGCACGTGTGAATCACTTACACTCGTTTGAGTTTGTACTGCTGGTTCTCTGGGTCCACTGGGACTCGGCTGTCCTGAATGTCCACTCCTCCTTTTCTCCAGTAACCAGTGATGTTGGGCTGTTTGTTCTGGTTACCAGTCCAGATGCACTCCAGCGACAGATTGACAGGATTCAGCAGCTCAACATTCTCAATTTTATTGTCGCCTGAGTAAAAGCAAACATGACATTGACATTTGAATAAAATATAAGAATTTCCTCATTAAATATTTAGATGAATGTAAATATTTTGACCTGTGAGGTGGACGCTCTTGGTGTTCGTTGGAAGAGTGCTGACCGGAGCCAATGGTGTCGGTGTTGGACCCACAGTTTCTGTCAGCAGAATATATCATTATTTGCTAGTTAATCTACCATCCAGATTATTTTAACAGTGTATAATCCACTGTAGTATTTCTACATATAAAAGCCTGTATTACCAGTTGGCTGTATTTTTGTTTGACAAGACCTTCCCTCTCTCAAGTGCAAACCAGAAAGGCATATGGCGTATGGAAAGCCGTGTGTGCCATAAATCACGACTTTTGCCACATATCTGGCTAAAAAGCTGCACAAGACGTTGGGCTAATACCTAGATGATTCAGATGTAACTTTGCAAACCAAAGTTGTGCTACCACAGTATTTCTCTCAGCCGCCACAGCAGTTTACTCTTATTATCTCATCAACTTTAGTACTTAGCAGCTGACTGAGGCCTGCTGAGTTGTTTTTTTGTTCTGTTTTTCAGAGCGTTGTGTCGCCTGACCTTGGAGTGAATACGCTGGGCTGTAAATATGTTCCACCTGAAAAACTCCATCTGTGTCTTTTCACACATGAATTTTCAATTCTGACTTATTTTTTGTTTACTACATAAACAATTGGTAACAGCCAGGTTGTGTTTATTATTTTCTGATAGAACTGAAAAAGTGTTTCCTTTCATTTTCCCATGACTGGAGATCCAGTTTTGGAAATGCCACCCTAAAGATCCAAACATGGTGCTGCTGGAAGCAGAGGTTCAGATTACAAGTAAAATACAGTTTTCAATGCCACTGCAAAGAGCTTCAGGTGAGTTTACAGTTTTGGTTATTGGATCTCTTCCCAGTAGACCAACAGATTGAGCAAAACTGAGAGTGAGGCCTCAGAATAGAGGGACACAGATACATATTTTAACTGATTATTAGAAAACCTCAGCTGGAAGCTTTACTTTAGGGTAAGAAACTTAAAAAGTACAACTCTAACTGCTTGGTTTACTAAAAATAGAGTGTACACTGTTTGGTTTTCCTCAGGCACCTGTGGCGTACATATTACTTTTCACTGGAAATATAAGGATTAGGTGTCCTGGACGCTTCCCTGGTGAGGCACGTCCCACAGGGAGGAGGCCCCGGGGAAGACCCAGGACACGCTGGAGGGACTATGTCTCCCGGCTTAATATTAAAAAATTAAAAAATTTTCATTTTGACAAACCATTTGTCAGCTTGGAAACTTGATGTGATACATATATAGATAAATATAACAGATTTATTCTGTTTCTGCAGGTTTGTCTGATTTAAATGTTTCAGATCCTCAAATAAAGTTTATTGTGAAAGCTTAGCTCCGCCCCAATTTTTACTAATGTGGGTGGAGCCAAAAGACACTGAGGGGTGTGGCCAAATCTAAAGCTGACTGGAGGGGTGAAGCACAGCTAAAAGGGTTAGCAGTTTTAGGCTAAATGTTGTAGAATTAAAACAAGTTCACAAAAAACATCACAGATAATCTCAGAAAACTACAGTCAGAATACAGAGATTAAACCTACAATTCTGATAAAAACTTTAGAGTTTAATCCTCTCTAATTAACTCTCTTATTAAAGGATTAAACTCAGAATTCTGAGATTAATGTAAGAATTTAATCCTTTGAAAATGAAGATTAAAGTCAAAATTTAATCCTTAAATCTCCAATTCAAAAATTAAAGTCAGATTTCTGAGAATAAAGTAAGAAGTGAATCACAAATTGTTCTAATTAAAGGATTAACGTCAGAATCTAATCCTTTAATTTTCTAATTAAAGGATTAAAGTCAATTCATTCTTTCTTTCCAGTGGTCCTAATCCTCTTTCGTAGTAAGTTTTAAATGATTTTATTTTTAGTTTCTTCTTAGTGTTTTAAAGGGATGTTGTCTATTTATCTTTAAGTAAAGATCATTTTTTATTTTGGTTAAATTAATAATTTTAGCGTCCCATTGAAGTATTTCTCCACTCCTAGAAGACAAGAACACTTCCCTGGACATTTAAAAAATCACATTAATCCAAAAACTTCGAACTTATCGACATGTGGCGCAATCACACGACAATCTTGCTACATTTTCCTGTCAAGGTTACAGGAACATTCAGCGCCAACCTGAGGGAAGAACATCAGCGTTTGATCAGAAATCAAACCAGCAGGTGATTTACCTGAGCTGGTGAGTCTGCAGGTGGCCAGCGTCAGGAGGATGTTGATGGGAAGCTGCTTCATGGCTGATGTTCCTCTGTCCTCTGTGGGAGAAGGTCTGCGTCCCCGCCGCTGCACCGCCCCTCCTCCACCAGCTCCACCGTGACGCAGCAGTGAGATCACTCTGCATCCTGCGTGTGGCAGAAGACGACGACTCCATCCGTTATTGAGTCAGACAGCCTTCAGGTCCTCATGCTGCACTGCAGGGTGTTTTTGTCTTGCAGGGAAACTCGTGGAAAGGCAATTCTGTCTCAAATGCATCTTTGGAAAAGTCGATAAAGCCGCTACATTCTGCTGGAGAGTTTCTTTCTGTTATCTGAGAGGATCTGGCAGGAGAGTAACATGAGCAGGCGGCCTCCCTTTGTGAGCCACACAAGGACAGCGAGCTGTTCTGTTATGAAAGCCAAATAAATAAATGATGCACTGTGGCTTTATACAGGAAATGAGCATTTTAACAGTAAAAAATATAGTGTTTACCGTTTAGTCCACTTAGAAAAACAAATACCCAGTAATATTCACATATTTTTTTTTTATTATTTCTAACTTCTATAGGATTATCTTTATGTTCTTTTCTTTTATTGTTTCTACTTTTATTGTTTTTTACCCTTACCTTTGGAAACTAAACAAAAATCTTACAAAGTATTTTTGGTTTAATTTCTTGTCCAAATATCTTAGTACACTGAAACTAACTTTTCATTAAAGTACAGAAACTTGTTTTAAGTAAATAATCCCTTAATATTGATGATTTAAAACTGGTTACACCGGCTGATTATTTCACTTATGACATGGAAATAATGTCTTGCTATAAGTGAAATAATCGGCCAGTGGAAGCTGTAATTTTTTTTAATAAATATTCATAAATTATTAACGTAAATCAAGCTCATATTTCTTGCTCAAAAAGTTACTTGTAAGTTAGTTTTGTCTTATTTCAAGTTTACAAAGAAATTTGAACTAGAAGCTAAACCAAAAATACTTGGTAACATTTTGTGTTACTTTATGGAAAGGAACAGCTGGAAACTGTCATGACAGGAAGTATTTTTGGCTCCAAGGTTAAAACTTTCCAAAATCCAGATCTTTATGGCTTTCATAGGGAAAGTCCAAACAGGTTTAAATAAAAAATTAGTGCAGGATTTGTCCTCCGGCTGTAATCCACACCTTGTGAATCTGTCAAACTCTTGGATTGGTTTTGTTTCACAATCCTCTCAAAGGTGCAGGTTCCTTCCACTAAACTTTCCATTACTGCGCTTGGATACAGCCAGTTTCTTTTCCAGTGATCATTTGGGGTTTATCATCCATGTGGAGGGCGAGAAAGTCTGCTGGATAACTGTGAAAATGATTTGGTCCTGTAAGCTAAAGTATGCAATAAAAAAAAAAAATCTTAATTAATTTTTTTAATTGGTCTTATGTATGTAATTAGTAAAAATTTCAGAGAAATAAATTCTGTTTCACTTTCTGAATTAAAGACTTAATAAATGTTTTGCGGGGGTAACAAATCCACAGCAAACACAAACTACATTCAACAATTTCAAATTTACAAAAATACATTTATCTAAAAATATATTTCAAAATATAACCTTTACACACAAAGTTTAATGTAATTTTTTCTTTTGTGTTACCTCACAAACGTTTTGCGTTCCCATGTAATAATGTATTTAGTAGTCAGTTCATGCAGCATCATGGAAGGTTTTTCCGGGTATCATCTCATTTTTGAGTTATCTAAAGTTTTACCTATTTTTCTTTTGGATAAATGCGCCACAAATTTATGTGCACAAAGCCACAAACATGGAAGATATTACATAAACAACCATGGACAACCAATTACTAGATTAATTTTCAACCAATTTTCAGCTCCAACAAGTTAAGAATGTAGAAAGATCATTTTTATTTAAAGTTTAATGTACAGGTATAACCTGTTATCAATGAAACTGTTTAGAAAATTACAACAGTGTGTTGTGCACACATAGAAAAGTAGTGATAAATTTCCAACAAAAAAAGGAAATTTCTAACTTTCAAAAGTTGAAACTTTGCTGTAAAAAAGCTCAGATTTTGAGATTGATCTCAATTTTATGGAAAAAAACTTTTGGAAAAGTTTTGGCGAAATTTCTAAAAGTAAAACATTTCCAACTTTTGAAACTCAGAAATTTCCAAGTTTTATCTAGAAAACATGAGTTTTTTCTAGGAATTTTCTGACATTTCAATTTCAGAAATTTGAAAGATTTTTTCCTAGATAATTAGTTTTTTTCTACCACATTTAAAATTATGAAACACAGAAATTTGCTAATTTTTTTCAAGAAATTTTCTCAGATTAGACTCAAAATACTTTCTGGCGAAAATATACGTTTTATTCTTTGTACAATGGCCCTACAATATAATTTATTGCGAGGGAACACAATACTTTTGTGAGGTAACAAAAAACAAGTCCCCCATGTCCCCAGTAGTGATTTAACAGCAGCAGAACATAAATCTGTCCTTTGAGTGAGCTGGAGGCTCCGCGTCACTGTGGCTGAAGGTGCAGGCTGCTGATGAACACGGCCTGCAGCTCGTTGATGTCCTCTGTCGCCTCGATGGGGATGCTCAGCTTCCCCGAGGAGCTCAGGAGTCCGTCGGACTCGTAGGTCCGGTCAAAGTCGCACTGACTGAATTGGTCGTAGCAGGAGAAGCCGCAGCCGCCCGCTGCGCCCTGAGCGTGCTGCGGCGACAGGCGGTTGTAGTCCTGGTGCGACCCGTGGTGCAGATAGTGCTGGTGCTCCGGGCCCGGGCTGTGGCAGGGGCTCTGGGACGGGCTGTGGGGCATCATGCAGGTCTGCAGGCAGCTGTTCCGCCGCACGGCCCGGTGCAAGTCCAGCCGGGCGATCAGCGGCTTCCCGATGTTCACGCTTTTGGTCCAGAATATGGGGTGGTCATCGTCCATGGCTGCAAACGTTCCCTGAAGGCAAACGGTGAAAACCAGCTCCTCCTGTTGAGGGAAGGGTTAGCAGAGAGAAAAAATGTTTACAAAACAAAATCAAAAGTTTGAATAAAAAGCTTAAATAGACGTTCAGGCCTGGAAGGAGTGCAATAACTTTGGTGTTCTGTTGTTTTTAAACTGTCGTGAATGTAGTATACATTTTTAGCTGCTCATATGTAGTTGTATACACGGCAAAAACACGAAACCATACAAAATAATTATCTAGTTAGAAGACAAAAGTAACTAAAGTAAAGTAAAGTAACTTTCCAAGCTTGTTTTAGGTAAATTATGTTTTAATATTGATGAAAAAGTACTTGTTCCATTGACAGATTATTTCATTTGTATCAAGACAATTTTTCCATGTTAAAAGTAAAACAATCTACCAATAGAACTAACATTTTTCATCACTATTAGAGAATTATTTACTTAAAACAAGCTCAGATAAATTCCTGAAAAGTTACTCATCAGTTAGTTTTGTCTTATTTCTGGATATTTATACTAGAAACTAGATAAAAAATACTTGGTAAGATCTTGTGTTTTTGCAGTATTTAGTTTTTGTTTGGGCAGCTGCTGCCATGTGAAGACAGAAAACTTCATATTTAGAGCATTTGAGGAATTTCTGCAGCTGAAAAGGCTAAAATTGTCGCTTGTGATTAGAAAACGTATTGCATCCTTAAACATTTCTTTTGTTTTTTCAGATAAAATTAATATAAAAAAGTTATTTACACCAAGGTGAGGTTTTACTTGGTTAAATGAAAGAAATTAAAAAAATAATAAAAAGTAATTTCTCATTAACCTAAAAAGTTGTGCCAAATAAAACCCATCATGTTTTTTCTGATAAGTATTTAATAACTATGGAGGCATTTTTTTGCACACTCCTCTTCATAAGGTTTGTAATTAGTCAGTGACATTGGAGGGTTTTTGAAAATGAACAACCAGTCCCAACTTTGACTAGGCCGCTACAAAACCGTCACTTTCATAAGCAGATTTCATGGAGTGCTTCATCTTCTGAATAAACTAAATACGTTTGAGCTAAAAAGTCACAAATAGATTACCAGAATTTCTTGTTTTCTTTAATCTCTAACCAGGTCCTGAAGCCCCGGATCATCACACCATCACTACCGTGTTTAACATCAGGCATGATGTTTACATCTGCAGCAGATTCAACGGGTCACACAGCTTCTGACAAAAGTCAACTTTTGTCTGGTTCACAGAAGATTTTCCTAAAGGCATGTGGGATCAGCAGGATGTTTTTGGAAAATATGCAAAGGTCATTTGTTTTTATTTTATTTTAACACCTTGAATCTCCTTCATGGATGCCATTTACTGTAAAAACAAACCAGTTATCTTCTTTTAGTGGCACCTAAAGTGGCTGTTGCAGATATTTTCACATTTTAATTATCAAGGAGAATATATAAAGTATCACTGATGTTGCTAATCAGTGATGTTGTTAACCAACCTGAGGGTTATTTTGGGGGACATTTAAGGTTCTCGTTGTGTTTTTACCCTGAGTTTCTGCAGAGAGCTGAGTCTGGTGTAGAGACAGTGCTGCGGCAGGCTGCTGGACAGCAGGTAGATCCCCGTCTCCTCAGGAGTTTCTCTGTTCATTTCCTTTGGATCAACATCAAGGTCCTGCAGTAAAAACAGCAGGATTTCACCTTCCATCTCAAAATATTACAAAATATCTGTAAAGTTATCAAGAAGAGCATATCTCAGCGTGCAAACCAGAGAGAAGTCGGTGACGTGAGCCTGGCAGAAGGACATGTCCTCTGGCTTCTTCACGATGTGGGTGTAAATGACGAGAACGTTGGAAAACTCTGCAGCAAAGCCCAGCTTGATCTGAGCGCCGCAGTCAAAGTTCAGGCTCATGCTTTCAGGAAGCTCTGAAACAACAAACAAACGTTTCAAGTTTATTTTGTGAACTGTTATTATTTAGGGCTGAAGCGATTAATCAATTAGTGAAATAATCGTCAAATAATTTAGTAATCGTTTTATCGTTAACTGGAGTAAAGACTCAAAAAAATAAGGTCATTTGCTGAATTTATTAAGCTGAACTGTACAAGAAATATTTTTATTTTGCCTTTAAGATAAAGAAAACTTTTTGCTTCACCTGATTCAAGCTTTCCTGACGATGGATAAGAAATTATTAGACACTTTAAAAACACTTACCATGAGCTTTTGCCCACTGTCTGCTGTGAGCGTGAACGAGGTCTGCACTGTCGCCGGGCAGAATAGGGTCGGTCAGAGCCCTCCTCTCTGATAGGCTGCTACGGATTTCCAGAGCCTGCTTTCCCTTTGTGGCGTCAAACTGACCCATGTCTGGCCAGAAAAACATCCCAGAAACAAAAGTGACTCAAAGGAGAACAGTAACGTTTTTGTGAGTATTTAAAGGAGACCTTAAGCAAATTTCACATTTTGCACATTTCTATATCTCCATTTGGGTCTCTAGTGCTTCTAAAAGCAGCCAAAGTGTTTTAAAGAAATCACCCAGCTGTTTTCTGGCAATAAATTAATGTTTTTTAGTGTTTGGAAAATTAACAGTTTCAAAAATACCCTGATTTTTAAGTCACATTTGGCACCGCGCTGTTACCTAGCAACACCAGCAAATCTCAACCTGTTACCTAGCAACCAAGCAGAGCTCCAGCATATTTGGTCAGCTGGTTTTACTGCTGTAAGCTCTGTACATGGGCTGTCTTTAAAGACAAGTGTTTAGTCTTGTTGGTTGTGCAGAAGGCTCTACTAATGCTTGTCAAAGACATACAGTTGTATTACTGTGCATCTGTTTGCAGCTTTTTTTCTTGTGCAAGTGTAAATGTTCATGTTGAAGGGTGTAGCCAGCAGCAGCTTATTAGTATTTAAAGTGACAAGACACCCTAAAACAACTCATTTTAAGAATGATTTTGTGAAAAAAACATAAACATGTTTTGAACAGGCTTATTTTAACCTGTTCACGCAGAATAATACGTCACATTTAAAGCTTAAATGACGCCATGGTAACCCTTCATAGTATGTTCACCAACAGTACCCTCATGTCACTTTAAAACCAACCACCCAAGCTAACAAATCCTGCTCTTGTATCTATTATGTTATAAAAACCTAATTTGGTAATACACTCCCCAAAACCTGACATTTGTGTTTTGCACAGCTTCTTTTCCTTTTCTCACCTTCTGCCACTCTGTCAAGCACCACCGTGATCTTCTCGTCATCCAGCAGCCGTTTCTTTAAAAACTTAACGAACACGCCGTTGGTGAAACCCGTGGAGCTCAGCTCAAAGGCCTCAGCGTCCTGGCACCTGCATTACCACTCAAAGAATAAATTATTTAACAAAAAAATATATAATTAACTGAAATCACAACGTCTGCTGCAGACTTACGTCGCATATCCAAAGACAATGTTGGCCGTGACTCTCAGGACGATGTTCGGAGTGCTTTCATCATGAATATTCCTAACAAAAAAAAAATTCAAATTATAAAGACAATAAAATAAATAATAAAACTGTATGGAACAAATGAACATTATCAGATGTGTAGAGTGGAAATATAATACATTTTTAAAACAGCAACTGCACATAAATCTGAACCTAGTTTATGTAATAAGGATCTATTTTGAAAATGAAAAAAAATCACGTTTTATACGTTTTTGTACTTCCATTTGGGTTTCTACTGCTTCTAAAAACAGGCTAAGCGCTTAAAAAAAACAAACACCCAGCCGTTTTCTGGCAATAAGTTTATGTTTTTGGTAAGCCATTTCAAAAACCTTCAGTATGTAAATTTACATTCCTGGGGCATTGCACCATTGCCTAGCAACCAAAGCCAAGCCCAGCCCGTTACCTAGAAACCGAAGCAGAGCTCCAGCTCATTTGGTCAGCTGGTTTTACTGCTGTGTGCGCTGTACAATGGCCACTGGAAAAGACAAGTGTTTTGTTGTTGACCTACCATCCAGAAACCTGTTGCTGGATTCTTGTTGGTTGTGCAGAAGGCTCTACTAATGCTTTTCAAAGATGTACGGTTGCATAACTGCCCATCTCCTTGATGCCATTTTCATGTGCAAATGTAAACTGTGAGTTGGGGGGGCGTGGCCAGCAGCAGCTTATTTGTATTTTAAGTGACTAGACGCCCTAAAACAACTCATTCTGAAAGAAGCTTGAAACAGGCCGAGCTGAAATTGTCTCAGAATGATTTTGTACAAATGTGTAATGAACATATTCCGTATAGCCCATAGACCTATTCTAACCTGTTCCTGGAAGCTTAGTAGAAGTATAGGTGATGGCCTCACCTTTTTCTGCACATGTCCAGCAGAAAAACATTGAGGCCCGTTTCCTTCTCCTGCATCAGCTTCAGAATGCTCTGCACACACAGGCAGTTGGCAGAGTGGTACGGGTTCGGTGCGTCCACCGGCACCATGAAGCTGTTTCCGTAGTTCTCGTATCCGTGTCCAGCGTAGTACAGCAGACCTGAGGATGGAGCGGTGTGTTTAAGTCGGCTCTCCTGAGAAGAGAATCTCTCACTGCAGCCAAGAAATAATGTCAACAGTGACAGGGAAGACATAGGAGAGCCAGGTGGAGTTTCAAGGTGTGATGATATAAAAAATTATATTAATTATAATAGAACCAGAAAGGTGGAAAGGTGAGGACTGATGTCAGGTTGATTTCTTTCAACGTTTCAATATTTTTCTCATTATTTCCACACTGTAAAGGTAATGGTTAGGAGACATTAAAAAAAAGCACTTGAGGAGAGGTTTAAAAATAAATGAGTGAAAATCTTTGCTATCAGAAACGGGTTACACAGTAAATAGAGTAGAGATGTATAATAATGTATACATCTGGAAATTGTTAAATTATTTAAATATTCTGTATGATAAAAACCTACTTTTTTATATTTAGTTAATTCACATTCTGATCCTGTACATTACTGTAGTGTCTGTTGTAAATACATGAATCCATGCAGGAACATCAGGCTGCAGAGAGTCAGAATGAGGCAGAGCCAGAAACACATATCAGTAGATATTTTAGTTAAATGTTTATGACTGAAAATGACAGGAGAAAAAAAAACATTCAGGCTTTTTGCCTGAATGTTTTTCATGGCTCATGTTTGGTAAGTTACTGAATGCAGGGCTGGAAAGAGAAACTGAGTTATCAGTGAAGAGCTAAAGTGTCTGTTAGATGTGAAAAGTATAATTTTTATTTATTTTGTTGATCATCACTGTAGAGTTGTTCAAGAACTTGTTTCTTAGATTTTATTTTTGTTGGTCAAACAGCTGTAGTGAGCTTAAAACTGCTGAGTCCTAATTTATGAGTTGTTTTTTACTTCGGTTTTAGAAAGAGGCAGAACCTGTTCAATTGCCAGTCAACTTATATCAATGCATTTTGACCAATAATCAAATGCCTTTTGACCAATAAAATATATCAGAAGCTGGTAGCTTGTGTGCTACCAGAGTATTTAGTTTGCTAGTTGTCAGTCAAATGATAAAGTGTTCAGTCCTGGAATGACGCTCATTATGCTTTTTTCTCTTGCTCTCGGTGAAGGCAGACGCTTTTTTCCTCTGCTCTCTCCCTGGCCATGCCTTCCCTGCTTGCTCTGTTTTTCTGTCTTTTTCTATATTTTTGGAGCCCTTCTTTGCACATCCTCTGAATCTACAAATTATGGATCTGGTCAACCAGTCTCTCAATGCAATTGATCACATTTTCTCAATGCTTTTGGATCATTGTGGCACAGGAGAGCCCTCTTGTCCTGCGGAGACACACCAGGCAGGATACATCCTGGATTTATTCATGATAACAGGATTTCTGCTGTTTGGAGCTTGCGGATTCATGGCTTATCAACAAATTTGTGACGAACTTGGCCAAAATAGCGAACACTCAGACTGTTGGTGTGGACAGAGATATAAGCTGAATGTGAGTGTTGCTGAGACTCGCAGCCCAGATGAGGACTCTAAAACTCACTAACAGGATGGACTCGATCTTGGAGAAGTTGCTAGTTTCGGCTCAGTGGAACGACCAAACTAATTTGGATGATTGGGAACTGAGATGTATTGGAGAGACTTTAGGGAAGATTAAAATTTATAATCTACCCGACATAAGACATTTTGTATCTGAAAGGCTGCATATTTCTAACCTCTTTGAAGATATGTAAACATGACGCTCCTTCACCCCCTCCTGTTATCCATGCAGCTGTGGAGCTGAGCGCTCCCAAGGACATTCCTCGATAACATCTTTATCTGACTTCTGCCGGGAGGCTGAGCAACGTGGGTTCATGGCTCTGTGATGTCACCGCCTTCACTCATGTCTTTGTTTTGTCTGAATGTTGCCCTAATGTTTCCTTTCCTCGTTTTTATTTTATTTTGTTAGAAACTGTAGAGTACTCACTTTTAACCCAGAAAAGGATTATTTTAGTTATTAGTAATATTAGAAATTGTGGCGTACGCACTATTCAGATCAGTATTACCCAGCCCAGAAATGGAATCAGAATTAGAATTAGAATAACTACGAACTTAGAATCCAGAAATACTTAACAGGAACAGTCACTACTTAGTTACTTTTATACTTTTTAGAAACTGTAACTACTTACTTTTAACCCAGAAAAGGATTTAGAACAAACTTAGAATTTAGCTCATTATTTAGAAACTGTGGAGTACTCACTATCTAGACCAATGCTACACCATCACTATTTAGAAACTGTGGAGTATTCACTTTTAACCCAGAAAAGGAATTAGATTAGTCACTCTTTAGTTTATTTTAACAGAAACTCTATAGAACTCACTATTTAGATGCAGAGACCAGAAGTGACACTTTTGGATCAACACTGTTAGACTGTTTTTTAGACTCCTGTTCTCCCAACCCAGAAATGGAATCAGACCAGAGGATACTTAGTAACCCTGAACAGGAGCAACTAGCTTACATACTTTAGATCAACATTAGATGCTTTTTCCTTTGGTTTGTTATTTTGTTCGTATTTCCTTTTAAATCCTGTAAAGCACTTTGTATTGCCTTGTTGCTGAAAATGTGTTATATAAATAAAACTACTTTTACGTGGATGCATAACTTTAATCTGATTATTGGACTGTAAATAGTAACGTGTTAGAATACTTGTTACTGAAACAAGGGGCCAGATTAGGGTAACATGTTACTGACGTGTTGACGGCACAATTGTTTATGACATTTATGCTCAAGCTATCTACTGATCTGTCAGGTTTCCAATATGCTTTCCCCCAACAGACTCATTCCTACACACTTGGGCGCGGATCACTTCTGGTTCAGACTTTTGAGAACTCTGTACTAGTTTCTGTATTATGGCGTTATGGTGTAGAGTACTTTGAATTGCCTTGTTGTTGAAATGTGCTTTAGAAATAAACTCGACTTGACTTGAACGCACCGTAAACCCCCTTATGCAGCAGCAGTAGGAACTCGTCCACGGCGTTCCTCATCTCCGACTCGGTGAGGTCCAGCAGTGAAACCACTTTGAAGTTCAGCTGCCGCAGGAGGTTGGTGAGGTCGTACACGTCCACCATGGGGGCCTTGAGCTGCGGGTGGTTCTGGTAGGACAGGTTACCGATCAGCAGGGCCACTTTGTCAGTCGCTGACGTGAAAGATGGAAGGAGATAAAAACAATATGGACTTAATCTGTTACATCAGGCGTTCATATTGAACTCAGCAACCATCACAGACAACAAGAAGTGATTTTTTTCCCATGTTTTCCCATTGCTTGAATTTGTTTCTCTGTGTATTTACATGGTATCCAGCTCAGCACAGAATGTTTTGTGAATATAACAGATCTCTAAAGGAGCGGCCATGTTTACTAGGAGCAGTTCTGTCATTTTGTGTGATTTGAAAAAAAATCTCCAATAAGAATATTTGCTTAAAAATAAATACAGGCTGTTACAGAGGTGGATAACAAATGGGGAAAAAAACAGTCAATACACAAATATCTTCAAAGAAAACTGCAGTTTTCACATTTATTACTCCAAATATTTATTAGAAAGACAATTCTTATGTTTTTCTTTACTGCTTCATCCAAACATCCATCTTCATAGTTGCACTCAAGCATAATTTAACTTAAAGAGGCTAATTAACGAAACATGCATGTCAGGACAGACCTGACCCCACTTCTGTGGTGTAGTTATTTAAACATCATTAGTTTGTGTCAATCCACTCCAGACTGTAAGTAAAATAAATAAATCAGTTTTTGTCTTGCTATTTTTTTACTTCTAAACTTTTCTATAAAAAAATTCAAACTCAGCACATATGTGGATGGGTTTTTCCCTCTTTTCTTACTTGTTCACACAAGAACAAATTTGAAGAATGATGGAAATAATTTTCCATTTGGATTTATCCCTTCTTTATCAGAACAGGTCAAACAACTGAAGCTGTCTGACATGCGACACTTTGAGGAATCTGCCATAAATTCTGAAGAAAAAGTGATAAAAATCAAAAATACAAAAAAAACACAGAGAGGAAAGAAGTAGATCATCCTGTGATGAACACCAGTGACATTTGTAGCTGTGTGATGTTATTCTGCACATCAGTCCCTTCTGAGACATAAACCTTTTCTTTCCTGCTGATAATTTTCTTGTTAAAAGTTAATTTAGATTGTACTTCCTTCTTTTTAAATCATCAGGATAACTCTGGGTGTCTGATAGAATGTGGTTGATTATATAAATAAGCTGATAATCATCACAACAATTCCCATTCCTTCAGAATTCACCATGAAATTTATGTTTTATCGCTAAAACTGCCTCCTTCAACCAAGCAGAAAAACAAACATTTGCTTTAATGAACACCAGACACTCACCGTAAAGTTGCTCAGGCAAACTATTTAGGAAAAGTTCACAGGAATCTACATTTTCAGCAAAACAGAGAAAAGAAAATTAAAGCAGCTGCAATACAATGGAAAAAAATCTGGGCAGAGTTTTAATCGTCCTACCTCCTCCGATGGCGTAAATATCATCTAAAGAAGATAAACAACAAAATGCATTACAATCACATAAATGATATTTTTTGTTTTTGCACACAGGATCAGGGTGAAAATTATAAACAAGGAAATAAATGACAAGTTAGGAATGGTCTTAGGAACTTTCATGCAGTAGAGTTAAGTTAGCAGAATTACTTTTAAAAAGATAATTAGTATATTTAATTACAACTTTCAACAAATTCCATGAAAAACAAAATTTAGCATTCCAATAAGCTATTTTTATTTCTGATTTCAATAATTATTCATGGATAAATATTTTGTTGTCAGCATGTGAACCGATTTCTGCACCACGATTCTTGTTTTCCCAATTGGAACATTTTCCTTTTTAACTCCACAGAAAGTAAAACATTAATTTGAAATGTTGAGTTCTTAAACTAAAGTTGCACTAAAAGCAACTTCCAAATACCAAATATTATGTTTTCTTGTTTTGTTTTATTTAACATCA
The DNA here is from genome assembly GCF_019740435.1 of Gambusia affinis. Lineage (NCBI taxonomy): Eukaryota > Metazoa > Chordata > Actinopteri > Cyprinodontiformes > Poeciliidae > Gambusia > Gambusia affinis. Next base: position 22,744,349 of record NC_057870.1, read on the forward strand.
TCTTTGTGCACTCAGCTTTGAAATAAATAACCTAAAATATTAAAATACTTGAACTTTATGTTATATTTCTGGGTTTGGAGGAATTTCTTGTAATGTAGAGTTGTTTCGTTAAATAAAATTGTGATCCATTGTTGAGTTGTAAAATGGATCAAGTCTTTCTTTGTTCAGCCTTAAATATGAACCTTGAAAACTAATAATTTCTAAGGCGGCAATAAAAATTTACTTTTGTTGGAAATAATCCTTATAAAAAATGTGAATGTGATTCAAAATAGTAAAAGATGCTTATTTGTAACAATTGGCATACAAATTTTTCAGTGTTTCAAGTAGATTTTAAAACATTTCAGTACAAAACATGAACCTTTTTGGATTTTATCACCTGCATGTTCCACAAACAATAAAAAAGTAACACTGTTGAGCTATTTTTTTACTTTTGAGTGAAAAGGCAACCTTAGTTCAGCTCAATGCGTTCTATCATTGTTGTAGTCTTTTCATGGGATTTGTTGATTACGATCATACTGTGTTAAATGAAAACCGCGGCCTATATTTAAATCACAATGCATGCAAATCTCATCTTGAAATGAAACCTTGTCAGAACGATTAGTATCCACCAGACCACCGTGCAGATTACAACCCAGATGCAGCCAGAGGAACACATTAGTGTTTTGAATATGGCTGTAGTTAGTGTGCCTGTTTTTATACACCATGCACCGCTTTCGACTCTACCTTCAGAGCACTCCATTGCCCCTGAAATCTGGACAGATATCCTCGGTGCTTTCAGTCGAGAACAGAAGCAAACAAACGCTCAGACATCGTGAGTTAAGAGCTGCTGCCAAAAGCACAAAAAAAGCGCAACATACCTATCACAACATCAACTTCATTGGTCCACATTCTTTCCGAGCTGCTGCTGATCTCACAGCGATACCTGCCATGATGATCCTGCATTACCTGGGGAATCTGAAACGCAGGAAACTGTCATTTGTGAGAGTAGTTGTGAAAAAGCAGGAAAGGAGTTAAAAGGGGGGTATTATGTGATTTCCAGGCACATAATACTATTTTATTAAACAATCAAGTAACTATGTTAGGGATGGACAATATGGACTTAAAGTTTTATCATGATATTTTATAGTACTATAGTGATAATGATAAAAGTGACTATTTACTACGACTTTTTCAGGTAACTGAATGGCACAACAATCATAGCCCCACAAACAAAAAAGCTGATGTAATAAGCTAATTTTGGACACCAGTCACATAAAGAAATGTATCATTAAACTGCTCAGAGTATCTGTGTTTAATCATATTGTAAAATTTATTGATATTTATTTATACTCTCAATGAAAAAACTGTGGAAAATTTGTAAAATTAACAATCCCAACAGTTTTAGGGGGGTTTAAACATTGCTAATTGAAATTTATTGTGACAAATAAATCAAACTTCTCCCCATGGTAACAAATTTATCAAGATAAATGATAAATGGTGTTTTGCAAGCTGCAGCTCCGAGGAGGAGCTGCCCCTGAAAGGCAGCGCTGGGTCCATCCAGGTGTTTTGCACAGCTGAATGGTTGCCATGGAGATTAAAGGATTTTTCAAACAAGCATGAAAGAATCAAAGCAACACTCCAGGTATCTTTTTAATAAGAGAATAACATTATAACCCAATGTAAAGCTCAAAAAAGTTCATTTTACATAAACTTGCCCCTTAAACTAAAAATAAAACATCACCATGAGTTTCCTCTTTGTGGCTTTTGGGATCGGCACTCCGTTCCTGTGCCACTGGTATCGAGGGATCGGCCGGCCCACAGCACCACACTCCAGCTGCAGGGTTTCCCCAACATGCAGCCGCTGGGACTGAGGATGGATTGCCAACTTTAGCCGTCTGTCTATGGACTGATAACTCTGTCCTGGAGCTGTTGGAGAAAAACACAACATTTCCTGCATGCAAATACAACAACTGACTTAAACATTACATTGTTCAGCTGTTATTATATGGAAAGAAAAACAACAGGAACTGGTGAAAACTTTCCCAAACCAAGTACTTTTGTTCTAGCTTTGAGTCCAAAGATGTTAATACACTTGATATAAAATAAAACCAACTTACAAGTAACTTCTCAGCAAAAAATATGATCTTGTTATAAGTCTATAATTCCTTGATATTGAAGAAAAAACACCAGTTTCACTGGGAATTTATTTCCCTTATAATATGTGGAAAATGTCTTGGTATAACTGAAATAATAAACAAGTAATTTTTATTGACCTAAAACAAGCTCACATATCTTGCTGAAAAGTTATGGTAGTTGCAATTTAGTTTTGTCTTAGTTGAAGTAAACTAAGTTATTTGCACTAGAAACTAGACATAAATACTTGGTAAAATGTTGTGTTTTTGCAGTGCAAGTCTCACCATAAGACATGGTGACATTTAGGACATCCACCTGAGCCCACTGGCTGAATTCACAAGCATCGCCACAGTTGACCCTGCAGATGTAAAAGCCGGCGTCCTTCAGCTGGACGGGACTTATCAGAAGCTCTGGAGAGAAGCTGTTGGGTACCTGAGGTAATGAAAATGAAAATTATATTGGTGGAGCCATATTCCACTCTTTACTTCATTATTTCTCTCTATAAATAAGTCAAAGATGAAAGCAGAATGGAAAAACTGTGACTCAAAATGTCACATGTAGCCCTGATGTTTCCACAGAAATGACTGCAACAGTGGACATCACAGCCACTAATGAACTGAACTCTTTTAATTGGTAATCAGCAGGTGTGACCACCTCTAATAGATGTAGGAGTTTTGGCAGTTTGCTGGTTTGACCAGATCAAAGCTGCAACATTTGTTTTATTTTTAGCTGGTGCAGTTCGCTTCCACGCTGTGTCAAAAGAACCAAATCCTTTGAAAAAGCTGATCTGCTCCTCGGCTGTGGTGGTGCTGCACCAAGCACCGCTTAAGGAAAAGACATGAAAACCTCTGAAGAAGACATGAGCGCAACTTCCTTCTTCATAAAATGTAAACAATAAGGAGTTAAGTCAGATTTTAGAAGCTGTACGATTTCTGTTTGGTCGTCTGTAAAAGATCACAAGCTATCTTTTCCTCTAGAGTTAGACTCACATGTTTGTTTTAGTTGTATTTACCCAGAATGCCCTGCACTGGAATCCATTTCCTGCTTTTGGAGCAGTCTCTGCATTCACATATGCATTCGAACCGCACCAGAGTTCACGTCAACCAAAGTGAGATCAAAGCTTCTAGGTGAACCAGAGATTGCTTCTTTGGTCCACATCAGAGTTCGGCTAAGCATTCACACCTCCCCAAACAAAATGGACTTTCTAGACAAACTAAATTGAGCTTGATTAAGGCAGACTAAACAGGGCTGGTGTGAAAGCAACTTGATTGTTGCTGATCATCAGGGTTAGGGAACCATTTAGTTGCTAATATTACCAGTAGTGGAAGTTTCAACAAATTTTCCCTAAGGTCAGAATGTTTAAAAAAATGGACAAAAATAAAAAATAAGAGCTTCAATCTGGGACTTTCTGGGCCTCAGCATAGCAAATGCTAAAGTTAATAAAAGAGCAATTAGGAACAGACTGAAGGAGGATGTCTTGTTTGGGAAACTTGTTAGAAAAAATAAAAAAACCCATCTTGGCAGCAAGATTAAAGTTTGCAAAGTTGCATCTGAATGGACCCCATGTCTTCTGGAATATTGTTTATTTCAGGTGAGAAGGTTTTTCTTAAATTCAAACACATCACTGCAAACATCTAATTCAAATCGTTACGCATGGTGGAAGAAGAGAGATAATTTGGAGCCACAAGATGGTGGGTTTCTTGCAGACATTAATCAACCACAACATCATCTGCATAAAAACGTCTTCTAAAGTCAACATTTTAGCAAAAAACAGCCCAAAGTTGGTCATCAGCAACTTGAAAATAATTGCTGAACATAATAGCAAATGTCAGGCACGATGGCTGGAAAGATAATAATTAAAAGGTTGCAATGGACCAATCAAAGTCCAAACCTCGATCTGATTTAAATGTCATGGTAAGACCTTCAGTGAGATAATCTGAAACTTTAATTAACTGAAGCGATGCTGCAAAGAGAGTGGGCCAGAGTTCCTTCACAAGGATGTTAAAGTGTTTGTTCTGCGTTTCTTTTTTGTTTGAGTTTTGTTTTTACACTGCACTTTGGATTTCTTTGTAATTAGATGCAGTAATTATAAACCTAAGTCCTTATTGCAAAAAGTTTAATCAAAATCAAATGAATTTCTATCATCAACCAGATGATTGATTCCTGATTTTTTTTATATCTAGTGGGAAAGCTTTTAATTTTATGAAAAATCTGTTTCATAAAGTAAATGTAAACAAAAAGAGATCAGCCAGAATGTTTGTCTTGTAGTGAATCCTTTGTTTAACTTCTATCTGAGCTATTTTTAGTTAGCATTTTAGCACAAGCAGGCAGATTAACCTGAAACAAGTTCAGAAAGTTTCAGAAAAATTGCAAACAGGCAATGAAAAGGGTTCTGTTTGCTGCTTAAATCAAGTGGCATTGATGGAGAGATCAAGCCCATGTCTGTTTGTTATTTCACGTTAGAGTTTAACTCAATGTGAATTTTCTTCCACAATGTTTTTGTTGATTTAAACATCTGGTGCACATATATGGATCTTATTGCCAAGATAGTAAAACAGTTTGATTTAGACAGAGATAATTCAAAGTTCTGATAAAAATAGGTAAGCCCAAAGAACTGTAAGAATTTGCGTTTGAATCTAAGTGGAAATCTTAAATAGAAATCCTTAAAAAGCAGCAGAACGTGGGACAGAAACAATGTGCTCTCATTCTTTAAGTAAAGTTCACTAAACATCATTAAAAGCGACAAACAACTCTATTTGTATTAGGAATACATTATTTCAGGACAATAAGTAATTGAGACGCCATTGCTGAAGATTACAATATTTGATATATTTTATGATTAACCTACATATTTGTAACTATTTGTTTCTAATTTCAGAATGTTCCCACCACACAGCATAAGGTTTGGTATCTTAACCACTAACAATATACATCAACTGTAAGGCTGAAACAAATAATTGTGATTAATCAATTATTGAAATAATCTTCAACTAATTTAGTAACTGATTAATCATTGATTGGAGTATACAGACTCTAAAAAAGGAAATTTGCTAAAAAAAAAAACCTGCATAATCAGAGCAGTGATTAAGCCAAAACTCTACAGAATATATATACATTTAAGATGCAAACACCTCTAAATATGCTTTACTCAAAGCTTCTCAAATGGCCGTTTTAGCTTCACCTGGTTTAAATTCACAAAGCAAAACCTATATTAATGCATTGTAAGTAATAAAATGTTTATTTTTCATTTAAAAATTTATTTAATTATTTGTTCATTTACCTCTTTTTATGTATTTCTAACACTGCATAAAAAAGACAAAAAGGTTAAATGAAAAATCTGCAGAATGTGACAATATTTTTGTCTGATTAATCCACTAATCATCAAGATACTCAATAGAATAAATCGGTTACTAAAATAATTGTTAGTTGCAAACTAAGGAATCCTACCAAACTTCAGTGATTTTACATATTGTGCAGCTCTAACTTAGACCAGATTTATAGTAGTGATTGATGCCTAAGACAAATAAAACTGACAGCAATACTTAATTTCCGTATGGATGAAATGAGCATATTTGCTTAGCTAAAGGACAAAGAGCGTTAGCAAACAGAGGCATCCAAGTGATCCAGAAAAGGTCTTTCTGTTCCTCTAACAGCTGATTCTATCAGGAAACAGGGACTTTGAAGAGATCCTTCCCACCATTACACAGTTATGCAAAAACAGGGTCTGTATCGGCCAGTCCACCTACAGCACTGTTTATATATTTATTTACAACCACGAATTACATCACCAGCTTGTAAGAGTCCTGATTTGCATAAAAGACTTGACATTTTGATGATGCATCTTATTTATTTGTAGAAAAGTTTCTTTATCTGCCTTTTTCCCCCAAGAGGAGCTTTTCCTTCACAAATGTGCACAAAGCTTTGATGATATTTAGCTAATGTCTACAAAAAAAAACCCACACACACAATTTCACAAATGTGGTGTTTTCATTAAATAGGAAATGCAATTGGCAGCGACGGATGTAAACAGTTTTGAGCTATATTCATATTTCAGTGAAGGTGCTAATATGTATACATGTATAAAATTTCAGGGGATTGCAGTTTATTTTCTTAAAAAGTAATAAAATTATTTGCTTAATTACATCTTTTAATGAATTTCTAATATTGTGTAAAAATGTTTAAAAAGTTAAACGAAAACTCTGCAGAATGTGGCAAACTTTCTTTTATCCAACTGTCAAAGAGAATAATCCATCCATCCATCCATTTTCTTACACCCTTCTTCCCTAATGGGGTCGGGAGGGTTGCTGGTGTTTATCTCCAGCTGCGTTCCGGGCGAGAGGCGGGGTACACCCTGGACAGGTCGCCAGTCTGTCGCAGGGCAACCCAAAGACATACAAGACAAACAACCATTCACACACACTCACACCTAGGGAGAATTTAGAGAGCCCAATTAACCTGATAGTCATGTTTTTGGACTGTGGGAGGAAGCCGGAGAACCCGGAGAGAACCCACGCATGCACAGGGAGAACATGCAAACTCCATGCAGAAAGATCCCGGGCTGGGAATCGAACCCAGGACCTTCTTGCTACAAGGCAACAGCTCTACCAACTGCGCCACTGTGCAGCCCCCAAAGAGAATAATCAATGAGTAAAATAATTGTTAATTGCAGACCTAAATGACTGAATAACCAAGATAACAGACCTGATCATTCAATAATTTAGCAACACACTTTTAATTGAAATTGTTTATTTTGTTGATGTACGGTTTTTGATTAACCAGACCCTGCAGTTAAATTTTAACTGAGTCCCAACATTAATTTTGACACAGATACAATAAAGTAAAGAGTCCAGATGGGAACTCCTCATCTTTCTTCCACCTATATCTGTTACCTAACAGTCATTGGAGTGATTGTTTGCCTTCATGTTTGTTTCAACTCACCTCTTCTCTGGATTTGAACCACTGGTACTGGACAGGAGATTTTCCCACTGCATGGCAGCTGAGGCGCAGATTGTGGCCACAAATTAGAGCTACGGACTGCGGCTGAATGAGGATCTGTAACGCTATGGAACCAAACAAAAGGAAAGGCATAAAAGGTTTATTGCAAATGACGTTTAGTCAACACTACATGGATTGTGTTCACTGCTATGTATCTCTTAAAGAAAACTTCTCGTTTCCTCTTTAAAAAACCCAAACTGACTGAGCTCTTCTTCTAATCACGTGTGTGCAGAGTAGTACTCTCCACATCCTGCGTTTTGCCACATGAGTCATAAATTCCTCTTTAAGCTAAATAAGGACAACAAAGAGCTCTGGAATACTTCACTACAAACAGTAATAAAAGGTTAGCGTGCGTTTCTCAGCACCTGGTGGTTTCAGGCACTGCAGGGCGTCCGAGTTGCCCAGAGTTTGGAGGTAGTCCATGAGGTGACCCATAGTGCAGCCTCGCTCTCCCATGAGCCTCAGCAGCGTCAGGCTGGGGCTCCCTTCCACCTCCAGCACCCTGAGGGAACACATCTCCATGTCGTCTGAGCTAAAGGACGAGAGAAAAGGTCAAACTCTGATTAATAACGCAGAGCAACTGGGTCTGAAACGATTAATCTTTATTATTCAAATAATCGTCACATAATTTAGTAATCAATTAATCATTAACTGGAGGAAAAAACAGCAGTCAGAGAAGTAATTCAGCCAAAACTGTACAAAACATATATACATTTTGCATTTAAGATAAATCCCCCCCCAAAAAACAACTTTTGTCTGTAAATATCTTCTACACAGAACTCCAGAAGTGGCCCAGTTTTAGCTTCACTTGGTTCAAATTCTGTCAAAAAAACCTTCTGTTAAGCACCTTTTGTTATCCAATTATTAATCGGCCAATCAAAAAAATATATTCAACAGATTAGCTTTACTCTGTATTCCTATCAAGTCAAGCAGAAAGCACTGAGTATTTTTAGCTGCAGATGCATTCTTTGCTTCAGTTGATTAAGCGTACAGCAAAAGAATGCTGTTAACACATTTTATCAATAATACCTTTATTTTTCCTGTTTAAAAAGGAATTGAACTATTTGTTTATTAATATCTCAATACCTTTCTAATATTGTGTCAAAAAAGCTTAAGTGGTTAAATGAAAACTATGCAAACTGTGACAATTTTTTATCCAATTAATTGTCAGAATAATCCTTAATCAACTAAATTCAAAAAATACAACTCAGTATTTGATAACTTATCACAAACATTATTTTACATTACAGTGGTTCACAAAACTGTAGATGCCCCTGACAAAATATCAGATTTTTGTGATCCAAAAAAATTAAACCACGACAGACTTCAGCAATCCCACCTCTTGATTTAAGAATATTTGCAAAAGTTCTCTAACTATATTTTCATACATCGTTAGAGAACCTGAGTCTGGTAGACTTGGTTTGATTGGGGAAGTTGTGAAGCGGGAAGGTGGGGGGCACTCTGAATGTAGTCCGCCCAGGGCACCAAACAGGCTAGGACCGCCCCTGACCTGAGACACTTGAACTCTTCCACCTGGGCTAGGAGCTGTCCCAGACCAGAAGATACTCTAACCTTGTCCATCTTGGATTTGAAGGTGCTGAATTTCAAACTTTGATTTTGTAAAACTATTTTTAGCTGATTTTAATGTATGCTTGGACTCGCTGTGACATCCCTCTTTATCTTCAAGCAAAACTGACTTTTATTTTGAGCTTTTCATAACCTCATCCTCAGTTACATCGTAAGTAACGCCAGAGAATTATGCTGCCGCCACCAGGCTTTACTGTAAGCATGCTTAGTGCAAGTTTTTATGTCTGATCATGGTACGTTAATGGCAAAACACATTTCAAGCTTTTAATGCATACTTTCACAATAAAGATGAATTATATCTGTACACAAACTGTAACTTTACTGTTTTTAACCGCACATAGAAGCACAAACAGTTAAAAGTAATTTTCAGCATACCTGACTTTAAACCGCCTGTCACTGCTCACGATCTCTCCAAGTTTTCGCCATCCTTTATTGCTTGATTTATCCAACACCTCACAAAGTTTCTTCACAATCGACTCCTTTAACAAGTTGATTTTTGTAGATCTCTCCAGAGAGTCCGACATGTTGGCTCCGGCTAACTACCGGCTTCTCCACACTAGTTTTAAACTTCACAAGAAGTCACATCGAGGCAGAAAGGTTGAAAAAAAAGAACACTCTCGCACAAATAGATTTAACTTCCTTCCTGAAAGACACAGTGTAAGTGATACAGGCACACCTACCTCACCATGTTGGGATTCCCCGTTCAGAGGCTGCGGCTTGTTGTTACTGCCAAAGATCGTTTCTTTGTTGAGATGGAGCAGCGTGCGGGAACAAACTGTCACAATATTAGCAAGTATAATTGTTAGCTGTTTGTTGTGAACACACGTCATATAAAGATATGTCGATGTAAATTGCAAAAGAAAACGCATTAATGTAATTTGCGCTAACTCTGTTGGTCAAAAGAATTTGAAAACATAGCTTTGTTAAGCTTTTGCTAGCTGTTTAGCTAAGAACGTTAGCTAGCCAACGGACACTGGCCAAAACTCAGCACCGACATTTTTGTGTATTCATAGATTAATTAATCTAAAGACCGCCAAAAACGCTTCAGGATTATTTTCTTCTTAAACAAAAGGTGGTGAGTCATCTTGCTGTCGGTGCGCTCTTTGGCTGTGACTATTAAGTAGGAGGTGAAAGTAGCCTTCTTCTTCTACTACTACTTCATATTTCTCTCTAAACAACAAAACACATTTTATAGAACAGAGGCACCAAGAAGAAAGAATGGAGGTCCAAATTAAGATATAGACACGAATTAATAAATTGTGTAGATATTTAATTGAAATTGTATGCACACACACTTCAAATATGTTCTTCATATACGGTAATTTATTTTTAACAAAATAAACTATGACCTTTGTAAATCATAGGTAAATTTATAGATTTCCAGTGGTATTTAAATTATTATGCAAACAAATGATGTTTAACAGTGTATTTATTTATTATATAGTATCAGATCTTACTTCAATGTATGAAAATGTTGTTAAAAATGTTTAAACTGCAGCATTTAATGACGTGAGTATAGATCTCTTAAGATATCATTTCTACAACTAGTACATTTATTTTTTTTAGTATGTAAAGTGCTCAGGAAGTTTAGTCCAGCAGGGGGCCCAAACCATCTGCTTTGCCTCTGGTCAGTTAGATCGGTTATCTGCAACCTTTGCAATCAAAGAGCTTTTTTTAACCTCAGTCCAGCACACTTAAACTCGCTTGAACCTTCATATCAAATAACCTTTTGAAAAAAGACAATTTTAACAAATATTTGTCTTGATCTGTTTTAGTTCTATTCTTAGATTTCTAAAAATCTATCCCTTTATATCCATATTTTAAAATATGAGTTCTTTATCATTTTTAGCCAAAGTTATAAAGATTCAATGAGCCACTTGTAGCTCTGGAGCTGAATGTTGCTGACACCCGTGTGTGATATGAAAACCTTTTCAATTTTCTTGCTTTCTTTTAAGCGTAATATGCAATCTCTGCTGCATAAATTTGTACAGACCCATTTAATTAATTGTAATATTACTGAAAAGCCCATTTTACAGGAAATTTGCCCCTAAGTGAAACATATCAAATTAATTACACAGATGGGGGGTTGTTTGTTCCCTTTGTTTCTGTTATGATTTCCCACTTATAGGTAGTGAAAACATGGCATTTAAATATTTAACAATAGATCAGACGATTAAAAAAATACGAAAGGTGGGCTAAATAAAACGTATGTTTAATATCTAGGCTACTGGTGTTTATTTTCAAAATATACTTTTAATATATGATGTAATATATTTATGATCTATCTTTCTAGCTTTGATTATACAACCTTAATTTTCTGCATTGTTGGAAAGAGTTGTGAATGTCTTTCCCTGCTGGAACTGATGTTAGATGCTCATTAGCTAATGTTACTAACTAGCTAGCTGAACTTCATCGGCTACACTGCTAAAGCTATAACATTTTTTGAACCACAGACATTGGCTGCCTTTTCATCAATTTCGCAAATATAAATTATGAAAATAAACTTGATTTATGGAAAAAAGAGAATGACACGTCTTTTCAAGAAAGTTTTGCGGCTAGGATAATGTGCTTTTTCAGCTGCATTTCGCAAAACTGCAACGGAAACACTTCTACCGCTCACACGAGTCATGTGATCAACAACCGGATGCTACCATACTTCTGGCGGAAAAGACGAAGAAGACGAAACGCAGCACCTTACGGAAATTCTAAATGAAAGCACATTTTACTTTTTATTTAAAAATAAAGATCTCACCATCTGGATGGTCTGAGATCATTGTGGTTGAGTGTGAAGTTTCCTTAGTCATGTGGATTTGGGGAGTCATGATGTCTTCTGGTGTTAGTCCAATACTGCGCCCAAAGTTAGCTCACTTAAAGCCCATAAAATCAATGGCGTATCTTCAAGAGGAAACTGAGAGATACAAGAACCAACTATATGAGTCGAAGGTTGCCGTTAACACAATTTACCTTCACCATTAACACAACCTACATTTGCAAAGATGCAGAGGTGTTAAGCCAAAGCCACAGTTTACTGTCCAAGCTACAAATGCAGTATTTTGCACAAAATGGAGCCCAGAACAAGCATTGAGTGAATACTATAGTACATTGTACATAGAAATAGTCAGCTGATATTTCTTTGTTAATTTTTTTTGTTGGTCTAAGGTAGTATTTAAAATTTTTGGTTTTTATTTCCTGTAAACCGAAATTAACAAAATTGACAAAATGTAAACACTTGAAATGTACTTGGGTTTTTTTTCTGAGTCTCTACTATTTAAATTGAATCACTGAAATTAATTAACTGTTCAGTAATATTTGAACAATGAAATAATTTACGGTAGTTCTGAAACAACTACTCAGTTCTTGCAGGTATTTTTATCTGAATAGCACATTTTCAGCAAAAACAAAAACAAAAAACAATTTGAAGGAATTTAAAATAACTAGCAAAACCCTTTGCATTGCAATAACAAGCAGAAACAATGACGGGCTAATAAATAGACTACACTTTATGATGTTACAGTTAATAATTTGATACCCATCTAAACAAATGGGTTTTCTGTCTTGATTTAAAAGAATTCAGTGTTTTGCAGATTTCTGGAAGTTGTTGCTTGTTGGTTTTGGGGATGCGGAGCAGACCAGAACCAGAAAACCTGAGTGGTCTGTCAAGTCCCTGGGACTTGACAGACTTTGAAGGATCTCTTCAAAGTCCCTGTTTCCTGATAGAATCAGCTGTTAGAGGAACAGAAAGACCTTTTCTGGATCACTTGGATGCCTGGGACATTAGTCAGAACAATTCTGCAATGCTCTTCAGATGACAAAAACCTGACTTTGTGACTGTCTTTATGTGGCTCTGAATGTTCAGATAAGCCCATCACAACCCAGATTTCAGGCCTGATCATTAGTTTCTAGCTGTAATAACTGAGGCTGTGTTGAGTGCATTGTTTCTTAAATGTATTTGTCAAAAATGGATGAAGTGCGTAAAATAATTTACAAAATATAACAAAATTAATATGTTGAAATCCACCAGATGCCTCTTTTCTTATTAATAGCTCTCCTTCTTTAAGAAATGTGTGTAGACAGGTTTTGTTCAAACATATGGTTGCATTCAAATAACACACAGTAAATGCACATTGCAATATACACAGATAGAGTTTCACTTAAAGGAGGATGTTTGTGTTAAGTTGTAAACAGTAAGACACTCATTACTTACTGTAATTCTGTGTGTGTGTGCGTGTGTGTGTGTGTGTGTGCGTGCGTGCGTGGGCGTGTCTGTGTGTTGCTCACAGTTGTCTTTGAAACCCCGCTGGCCATAATTGTGCCCCAACACGCACGTGAGTGGAAAACTACAGAGTCGGCTGGGTTCAGTCGGCTCAGGTTAAATTTTGATTGCTTTACACGCTCCCCTGCTGACTGACAATCTCTTAGCTGCTTTGTCTTTCACTCAGAAGACTTGTGGAGAAATCGGCAAGATCACATTTCACATTAAAAAAACAAATACTTCATGTCTGCACACGACTGTAGGCTACTTTCGACTGTAATAATTATTGGAGAACATAATGCAAAGTCATTGTGATTTTGCATTTTAACTATGGAAATTTGTCATTTCAAAAAATAGGAAGTATAAAAAAACACAAAATCTTACCAAGTATTTTTGATCTAGTTTCTAGTGCAAACATTTTTGTTCACTTGAATTAAGGTGAAACTAATTTACCAATACCTTTTCAACAAGACAGCAGCTTGTGTTAAGTAGATAATTTCTTAATGTTGATGAAAAAGTATTGGTTCCATTCCAAATTATTTCAAATAACAAATTATTGAAATATATGAAATATATATGAAATCAGCCAGTGAAACTAGAACATTTTCATCAAAATTAAGGATTTGTAGACTTAAAACAAGTTTCTATGTCTCACTGAAATGTTAGTTTTGTCCTGTTTTCAGAGTTCTCAGACATTTGCATTATAAACTACCAAAGACCAAAAATATTAGGGTAGGTTTTATGTTTTTGCAGTGCAGTTGAGCATTTCAAACAACAATTTAACTTAAGATGAAGAAACATTTAATATTCAAACACTTAAAAAATGTCACTGTATCCATTTATTTTTTTATTCTGTGGGATTTGGATCCATGGTGCGCTGAACATAAAACCTTTGTGTTGATGACTCGTTTTCTTCTTGTTTATTGGTGGAAAGTTTATTTAGTTTACTAACAAAGTGGCTGCACTTCAAAATGCTGACTTAAGTCTTGTGTGTGTATCCAAACAGCATAAAAAAAGCACAGTTTTTACTCATAACTTGTTCAGTAAAGGTTGTGATTTGAGGAAACACACTGATGTCCAGATGACCTCCTGACTAGCCGGATGCTTCTCTGACAAAAACACACAAAAATAAAAATAAAAATTTTCCACTGAAACTGAAATCAGTTCACCGTGATGGTAAAAATCAGGAACACTCTCATAGAATATAAATAATTCAGGCTTTACCAGGTTAAAGAAATCTACCCCATGATTGTTCCCAGCTGCATCTCATTTCCCTGATTGCCCTCTGTGTATTTAATCCCAACTGTGGTCCTTGTCTAATCTGTCTCATCTTGTCCACTGTCTAGTCTGTCTATTGTCATGCCAGTTGCTACCAGTATGAGAACTGTGTCTGTCTCTCGCCTGTGTTGCCTGGATTAGTTACCAGTTGCTACCAGAGTCAGAGTTGTTGCTGTTACTCATCTGTGCTGCCTGGATTGTTTGCCTTATTCATCATTAAAATCATAATTCTTTCAGTCCAACCTGGGTCCTCATTGAGCTCTACGACTCATTTATTCAGAAAAAACATTCAACAGATTTCACCCTTTGCCACTCACCTGTCATCTGCTCCAAGATTCCTCCCTTCTTCTGCCATGTTCACGACCTACTGTTGGCCCCAAACCTCAAGCTCCTAAAGCAGGGGCCCCCAAAGTCGGTCCTCGAGGGCCGGCCTCCTGCATGTTTTAGTTTTCTCCCTGGTTTAACGCACCTGGATCAAATGATGGCTTGTTAGAAGGCCTGAGAAGAACACTGACCTGCTGAAAAAGTTGCCACCAACAACCTTTATGGAATATTTATGGACTGAGTTTTTTCTGTTTTGTTTCCTAGACTCAAAAAAATCCTCTTTTTTTTTCTATGAATAAAGTTACACCTTTTAGCACAGATGCAACTAGGACTTAACCATAAACGGTTTTCTTTAAGAAACAAGATTGTGACAAAGAAATCCTCGATTACTCTTATAGATGCAACAATTAATTAGTTTAAACAGTCAAAAGTTTCTATTTAAACCAAGAAAAACCAAAAACATCCAATGAATGGTAACTTACATAACCAAAGCAACAATACTTTGAAAGTCTGCTCCAGTTTTATTTTATTATTATAATAAAGGTTATAATGACCTTTTTTGCTTTACAGCTTTGAATTATAGAGGCTATAAATAGGAAAGTGTGGTAATGATTAACTGTGACTAACCATATCAGATCTGCCATTAAACCCTCTTGACCTTAGTTGGATGTGTAACTCATTTAGATTTGAGAGAGCAGCAAATCTGAGTTAAAATGAACAAAGTTTTATTATCCTGTGAAGACAGCAGGATGGAAAAGTACAGAAATAATTAGAGTTCAAACCTGAGGAGAGTGAGAAGGAACTGGTATGTGTGACTGCTGTAAAAACCCATGTGCAGCCAAGCATGGATCAAATTTCACAACTTTACCATCACATTCAAATTCAATGTCCATGCATGAGAAAATATTATATTTTGTTCTAAACTTTAGAAGGAACAAATCTGAAAATGAATACTTTCTATGAGCAGAATCCTCCTGAAGAAAACAAAGCTGCACACAGAGAAGAAAGCAAAATATAGCTTCAAATATGTATGCGTGACATAACACCACCTTTTTCTGTTTTTGTCCTTTACAGGACCCAAAACAGAGAATATTGATAATCATGAACATGAATGTCTATGACAATGACACAAGACAGCAAATGTTGGGTCCGAATCGAACACCACCGGAGCACGCCCCAAATAATGACACTTTTAATGGACTTTTTATGCATATTTTAATAAAACTTTGCTTTAGGGGTGACTGTGGCTCTGTGGGCACTGTTCCATGGTAGAGTAAGTTCTTAAATCGGAAGATTGTAGGTTCGATTCAGCTTCCTCCTGCCACATGTTGATGTGCCTCTGGGCAAGGCACTTAACCCCAAATTGCCTACCGATCTGCAGACGTGTATGAATGGGTGTGTTTGGGAAGGGTGAATGTGACTCTAGTGTAAAGCGCTTTGAGTGGTCAAAATGACTGGAAAAGCGCTATATAAGTTCAGTCCATTTACCATTTACCATTTAAAAGGGTCATTTTTGATTAGATAATGTTTACATTTTAAATGACTTTTCGTGCAACTTTGCATTAAAAGGGTCATTATTAACCGAATGACACTTCATGACAGCAGTCAAAGAAATTCATGAAGACTCCTTCATGTTCATGACTGCTGTTATGTCATGTTTATGTCAGTCTTATGGACACCCCTTCAAAAAAGTGGTACCAGACAAACTTATAAAACAATTTTAATATGAGTTACTACTTTCAAAGGTGAATTTTCCATAAAAATCTTTTACAACAACCATACAAGTTTGATATTTTTTAATACATTTGTTTAGTGGAATCTCAACAATTTAAAAAAACAACAACCTTGTTTTCACTAAAAAGTTTTGGCACTGGGTGAGGTAATCTTTTTTATTTTTATTTTTTGCTGTATCAAAATTCAAAATTGGTTTATTTCACAAAACCGCAATAAAACACTTTTTTTGCATTTTAGAAGTCACACAAACAACAAGTGGATCTTGCAACTGGCACAAACCACGAAGAAGAAAATGACAGGAAGTAGTCGGAGGATGAAGGAGCGACGCGTTTTTATTGACTTTTTGCACAAACAAACTTATTCTTGTGTGATTTTAGTTGCATTTCTTATCTAATGGCAACACCATGATTGTGAAATTGTGTTTTTTTTACATTAGTAAAATATCTACAAAGTTTTGCACTCATTGGTAATAGAAAATCAGCTAATGACGTACATTCAAATTTGTAAATTAAATATGTTCCCTGTCACTCCTTGGTACTTCTGATAAGGATGTATAAAAATCCACAAAATAAATTCAGAATTTCCTGGAGAAGCATAATCTCACACTGAAACATTAAAAAAGTTAATGTATCTTTTTTCAGTGCAAAAACATTTTCCCTCTAGTTAAAATCAGACACGTGACACTTTTTGGCACCCCGTACATCCTGTCGACATAAACACGACTTTTAATTAAATATAACTATTATTCTTTTTTTTTTTTTAAAAGATAAAGTTTTAATTTGCTTCCCTCAACTTTGATGGTTTCCATGGAGATTAAATTTGGTGAACGCTGAAGTCAGTTTTTAGATCACCTCCGACTGTTTGGCTCCTCTGCAGCGAAACACGGGAACAAAAAGGTGCCAGACAGCAATAATTGGCACCTGCTGGATTCTGAAAAAGATTTTAATAGCTGAAATAAGCATTCAGCATTCAAAATAAATAAAAAATATACTCTCCACAGGAGCATTTCATGAAAGTTTTCAAAAGAGGCCAGGTGAAAGTCACTAATGACTTTGAATAGTTGGTTTAGTTAGTTATGGCTCATGTCACAGCTGTTTACATCTTTATTATTTTTATTTTAGTAATTCAATTAAAAAAGTGAAACACAAATATTAGTTCTTATTTTTAGATTTTTTTTAAATTACTAGCACTGTATGATGCAAGGTAACATTTTGTTATTGAACAAAATAAATAGAATAAATTACCCTTATTTTTGTCACAGCTATTTTCAGTCATCATAATTAAATCTCTCTCAGAGTTCACCAAAAGGAAAAATAATTACAGAGACAATAATCTACGAATATACAAGAAACAGAAAACAAGAATTACTTACATAAAGCGATGAACCGACATAACAAGACCTTTTGAACATTAATGAATCCCGTAAGCTGAATAGAATATGGCCTTACCTAAACAAATATGATCACACAACAAAGAAATTATTAAAATACAAACGCAAAAGAAAGTCAAACATCTTACCTGGACGCTGAGTTTCCTTCAGATGTGAGAAAAACTTTGTTGATATTCCGCTAACATTGAAAAAATATAATTTACCAATTGCAGTGAGGGGCGTTGGTGACAAAAAGACGTTTAATAATAGTGACATACAGGTGGGTTTGGACACATTGGGATGTATGTGAAAGTGGATTTTTCTCTTAGTTCAACAAATAAAGTTACTTAAATCTATTTCTCTAAAGGGGACCTATTGTGAAAAAAAGCACCTTTACATATTTTATATGTCCATTTGGGTCTCAGTTCCTTCTAAAAACAACCCAGGCGCGTCAGAAACCAGCCAAAGACTTTTTTGGCAATAAGTTAAAATGAACTTAAGTTAATATTTTTGGTGTCTGGAAAAAAAGCAGTTTCAAAAGCCTCCTGAATGTTGAGTCAAACTGCACAATTACCTAGCAACCTGAGCCCAGCTCATCACCTACAAACCCAACCTGACACCCAGCATGTTTGGTCAGCTGGTTCTCCCTCTGTACAATGGGTGGTGGAAAAGACAAGTGTTGTGCTGTTTACTTACCATTCAGAAATCACTTGCTAAATTCTTGCTGCTTGTGCAGGAGGCTCCACTTTTGCATTTCAAAGACGTATGGTTGTATAAATGCTCATGTGTATGCAGCGTATAGTTGGGGGCATGGTCTGGCAGCAGCTTGTTTAGATTTAAAGTGACAAGATGCCCTAAAGCAGCTCATTGTAAAATGAGTTCAGAGTAGACAGAACAGATTAAAATCTCATTATCTGGGAATGGTCTCATGCAAAAAAAAGAGGAAGCATAAGAGGTCACCTTTAAAATAGTTTATCAAGTGTTGCAGCTTGTATTTGTTAGTATATGCCTCACGCTTATACTGTTTAGTTACATCAAATAAATGGGGGTTAGCATTTAGCAGAGCATTTACAGGAACAGAGCGACATTAGTGGCATTCAGTGCAAACTAGATACAATTCACACGCTTGTACTGTCAACATATGTGTAACTGAAGGTCACAGATAACACAGACGTTTTTTTTTTATCAGTTCATGCACAGCCGTGTTTGTTTATTTTACTGGATGAAAAATATTAGCAACAGAGAGTGTAAAAAATAAGTATTTAGTCTGAATATTTACTGTCAATTTTGCATGAAACCCTAACACACCGAAGCTCATGGTTTGAGTTTATATAACAATAATAATCCTGGTCATGGTCCACATGCAATTACAGCATGAGAACAATTTTCTAATACTTTCATAATCCACTTTACTGGTCCTTCGCGGTTAGTTCCTTTTATAGCCTTTCTGATATTTCAAGATTGAAATCCCAGTTATGGTTAATAAAATAAATCCATCTGAATGACACATTTAGCATCAGAGTGTTAGATGGATAACAAAGCAATAAAGACAGCGTCTGTCAGCTCACATTAAATATTGAATCCACCACTGGAAGGCCACCAGGGTGTCATTTGTCTCTCCTGCTTTATTGCTTTTGAGAAAAAGTAGACTGATGGATTACTTTGTCTTCATCTTTGTCTTTGTGATTTCTGCCTCTGCTGAAGTTAAAGCATTAATAACAGCTGCTGGACGTCAATATTTAACTGGGATTGTATTGCACATTAATGTGAAGAGGAACTAAAAATGATGCATAACTAAGAAAATTGGGATTTGTTGTCAGCCCCTGCGCTCTGATACTCCTAAATACAATCCAGTGCAACTAGATGTCTTTAAAAGTCAAGAGTTAATTCACACTTGTGTGCAAATTATTCTCAACATGAAAACATTTCAGCAAAAAGTGAGTTCAATAAAAACATTATAGTCATCAGTTATGAAAACAAGCAATAAACACTACAGATTGTCAAATGCTATAATCAGAATTATCTATACACATCAAATATGTTGATCAATGTTCCATTTATTACTAATCAAGGGAAACTCTAAGCAGGTGGATGAAAATGTGCAAGAAATCTTTTAGCTTACACTCTAAAAATTACAAATATCTCAGTTTAAAACATCAAAACTGAGACTTTTTTTCCTCTAGAAAGTTTCTGAGATTAATCTCAAAATTTCTGAATTTTTAGTTTCGAAACTCAGAAATTTTCTTCTTCTTTTTTATATAAAATTTCTGAGATTATTTTTTTTTTAATTCTTGAGTTTTTGGTGAAAAACTATCTAGTCTGTTGTAAGATTCTGTATGTTCATATAAAATGTGGAAATGCTTGGCAGTAAATTGTGACCAGAGTTCACTAAAACCTTCAGCCAGCAATCATTTGGAGCCTAATTATTATAAAAACCTGCTTGAAGTGGTTTTTAAAGTGATTTTCAGAAATGTTTCCTGCTGTGCTGCTGCATCACTCATAATTTCTCTGAAACTGGCTGAAAGAGCAATGAGCTCAAGCTCAGCAATTATTTCCTCCATGCATGATAATCTGGTCAGCTTCCCAGGAAAGAGGTAAGGAAGAAAAAAAAGCTGTGCGGATTTGTGAAGTAGCACGAATTCAAACTGCCACTTTTCTGGGAAGTCGCTCCACAGTCTCAGGAAATGCAGGCAAACTTGCTGTGTGCGTTTTCCCAAAGGCAAATATGCACAGAAACTAATTAGCAGTAAAATAACCTGATTCCTGTCATGTAAAAGTTTAGAACATGATCACTGTTACCGTTTGATTCAGTTTTACAATTTACAACTGTATTCATCAGGGGTCATCACAGTCCAACATGGAAAAGTTAATCCTTTGCAAAAGTAACAGAACTCAAATGTTTAGTAATCTGTGTAGAAATCTGATTTTACTTCATGTCATGTCATCATCCTAAATACACACAAAGCAAAGTTTCCATTGCTTTTCTGTAATTTTTTGTGTTTTCTGACGTTCTGGAGTGGAAAGCTACACTTCACTCCCCAGCTTTGTTTTTATTTTACTAATTAAAACTACAACAAAATACCATTGGAGCACAGAAGTTGGTAGTAACTAGTAACTTGTACTCAGTTACATTTACTTAAGTAAGGTTTTGGGAAAAAAATATACTTTTAGGTCTAGCTTTACCACATACATTTTTATTTTTAAGTTCTAATATTATAAAGTATTACTCTTCCCACAGAAGAACAGATATGTTTTAACCAAAAATGCATCAATATAAACACAAACTGTTTAATAAATGCCTTATAAATAAAATTACATTGTACTGTAAACTTACAGTTTATGTTGAAGTAAGACTTCTTGTTTTTGCACAAGCTTTGCTTTAATGTTACTTTTTTTAATTTCTGTGTTTTTTGTGCCATTTAGAGATCAAGTGAATAAAATAAACACAGGAAATACTTTTCTTTTTTTTTAGTTTAGTCTTTAAAACACCAGAATTTGTACATAACGTTACTTTTAAATCATCTGTTACTAAGTACTTAAGTAATCCTTTTTCTTTTTAGATTTTACTTTACATTTTGCTTTTACTTGAGTAACAATATATTGAAATAGTGCCACTTTTACTACAATATAAGTTTGAGTACTTTAACTACCTTTGTTGGAGAGCATCTTTAATAAAATAGACCAGAGAAAATGGGAACAAAACGGTGTTATTAATAAGTTTCATATTTAATTTTTGCTGTGTTTTGTGTTGACACATCACTAGCGTATCCATTAAGTTTGGGATGTTCTTTTGTGTCAGTGATTAATAGATCACTGATGCTGGTCAGTGGCTCCAGAGGCAAAAGAAATTCCTCAAAAAACAGGAAACTGTTGCTAAAGACCATTTTTAAAAGGCTTTAAAAAAATCTGGCTTCTTGGAAACACTTGGTATATAATTTCATGTTAACATCATAGTAGAAGTCGAAATATAAAAAAAACTAATGAAATCCTTCCTGACCTTTCATAAATTTTACCAATCCAAATCAAGACATGTGAGAAGCTATTGAATTTCATTCTTGAATTTTTAATTAATTAAAATTAAAAAGGAGCAGAAAATCATTTTTTTTTCTACTTGAAAGCATAGACATCACTTTTTAGTGATGTTTCTTAATTGAAGATCATCTTTTGCATGTTTTCAGACATGGATGGACTTATGACAGCGTGGAGCAGAAATGAGGGTTTCCACAGATGCATGGTGGCGTTCTCCTTGCTGACATGAATCATGGGAAATTCAAAATATGCTGCATTAAAAGCAATATTCTGCTGCACACTTTATGATGTTTTTACTAATTTATATTTTATAATAATAATACTTTTAGTATATTTAAATATAATTTATATTTTGTAATAATAATAATAATAATAATAATAATAATAATAATAATAATAATAAATAAAATTAAAGGTAAAGATAAAGGTAATTTTATTTATATAACACATTTTCAGCAAAAAGGCAATACAAGGGAATTGAAAGGAAATACAAAAAAATAACAAACCAAAGGAAAGAGCGAAAGAAGAAAGAATAGATTGTTAAATTTAATTTAATTAATAAAAATGAAACTAATAACAATAATAAGTTTGTCATTAGAAAATGCATGATGTAAATGGATATAAATAAGATTAAATAGAATTTAGTGACAAAATGTCAGATTATTTCCATAATTTATCCTACTATTACTTGTTGTTTTTGACCCATAATCATATATTTATCATTTTAGCACTTGACAAAATGTAATGTTTGTTACTATTGATGACTGTATGATGACTGTTTTTATAACTTTTTATTTTTGTGTTTTTATGATGTAAAACTCTTTGAACTGTCTTCTTCCTGAAATGTGCTATACAAATAAACTTTATTATTATTATTATTATTATTATTATTATTATTATTATTATTATTATTATTATTATTATTATTATTATTATTATTATTATTATTATTATTATTATTATTATTATTATTATTATTATTATTATTATTATTATTATTATTATTATTATTATTATTATTATTATTATTATTATTATTATTATTATTATTATGTTTTTGTCTGGGGGTGGAAGTATTTAAAATATTCAGTAGATTTTAAAGGAAGGGAAAATACGTTAACTATCAGTTACATCAGAGTCAAACTGATGAACTCATTAAAATTTTTAAATATTTCCTGTCTGGTAGCTTTGCAACAGTCACGCAGGTAAAACACACCCTTCTTCTGCGGTTGCGATGCGTTCAAAGCCATCCGCCTTTTCTCGGCGGACTGAAACAGGTAGGCTATCATATCTGAATGATTGCTTGAGATTATATTATTTTCATATCTAATTTGTACTTAACATCTAACATAAATGAAGTGACAGCATCAAAAGTGAAAGCGCGTGTTTGGAGCTCTTTGGAAAAGCTGGCGAAGTGACGAATCTCGCCGTGTTTGCCATCTCCGCAGGCTCTCAGGTGGGCAGGTCGTGCCAGCAGCTCCTCCCTTCCCGGTGATTCTCCTCTCCGGCTCCTCTTAAGCGGTCATACCTGAGTCGTGTGGCTCAGAGGGGGTTGCCAGGTGAGAGCAGGTCCTCCGCAGGGATGTAACATCTGAGGAAGACCTTGATAAAGATCGTCCACGGTCCTGCGAAGCGGTGAGTCCCTCCTCTGAAATGTTTAAATACAACAGAGAAACTGCTTTTTAAATGTTTATGATGATCAAGCGCATTTTTAATAGTTATATAATCACCTGTTTACCAATAATTTGGGATGTTTTTCTGTAAAAGGTGCGTGCGCGTGAGTGTGGACGCGTGCGCAGGCTTAACTTAAGCAACACGATGTAATCCAACACCATGTAGTGACATGCATCACAGGGGTTACTATAACTGAGTGTCCTGTAATCATGAATTTAGTTAGATTAAATTCTGATTTTAAAATAATGCTTCTGCCATCACATTAATACTTAGTAAAGATTATTTAAAGGAAGTAATGTGTGTTATTATGGATATTGTAAATATATTTTCTAACCAAGAAGCAGAATAAAATAATCATATGTGAAAGGCTGCTGTGTTGGAGTGAGGTTAATAAATAGAGCAGCATGTTTCCTTGGTGACCATTTCTCCAACAATATTTTTAGTATGTGCTTTTCAACGTCAAATATAATGGCTATAATTTAGATCCTCACTAAATAACTATCTTTTTTTCAGTTACTAAATAGTTTCAGGTTTAAGGCTGAAACAACTTAAGCACTGACAGTTTAACATTTGTTTTTATTTTTTACATACGGTTTGTTTCGTCTGCTCCCAGAGTGGGGAATAAGGAAATATAGCTTCATGCAGGGCCCGCCTAACGCACCAGGAAGCGATCCTGTTGAAACTTGACAGAGCAGGTGTAGTTACACAAGACTGAGTTTGTTGTTGCTGTGTTTGTGGCTCAGAAAGAAAAAATACAGAACAAATGTTCAGAAAGGTACACACACACACATACATCATTGTACATATACTTTATATTTCTCCTGAGGAAGACAAATTACACCTTTCAAGGTTGTCAGCCTGTGAAAAAGCTACTTTCCCTTTG
The DNA here is from genome assembly GCF_019740435.1 of Gambusia affinis. Classification (NCBI taxonomy): domain Eukaryota; kingdom Metazoa; phylum Chordata; class Actinopteri; order Cyprinodontiformes; family Poeciliidae; genus Gambusia; species Gambusia affinis. Next base: position 22,768,586 of record NC_057870.1, read on the forward strand.
AGTCAGTGAATTTCCAGTAAGTGCAGAAACATGTGGGACAAGCAGCAGAGTAATCACTCTGACATAAATATGCAGCTTGAATGTCGGCATTTCAGAGCCCACAGTGACTGTGTGTGTCTTTATCTGGAACTGCAACATCTAAGTCAGGGGTGCCCAAAGTTGGTCCTCAAGGGCTGGCATCCTGCATGTTTCAGTTCTCTCTCTGGTGGTAGTAACAACCTTTTCAGCATGTCGATGTTCTTCTTAGGCCTTCTAACGAGCCTTCATTTGGTCCAGGTAACCCTAACCCTAAAACATGCAGGAGGCCGGCCCTTGAGGACCAACTTTGGGCGCCCCTGCTCTAAATTAACACGAACTCCTTGGAATAGGGAAGTACATAATGTTATCTCAAGTGAATCTGTGTTTGTCAGACATGCTAATCAAGAAACTACACAGTGTAGCAATTATCCCTATAGCGCAACGTGATGACTCAATTTAACTTAAAATTGTAACACAGCCGTTTTTGCATTCAATCCAGCCAAACAAAATTTGCATAGTGCCACTAAAGCAAAGTGGCTCTTTGAAACAAAATAATTTGTTTTTCTATATTTGTTTATATTTTTAAATAAGAAAACTAAAAAAATTAATTAATGCATTTCCTTTTAAAAAAATCACTTTATGGAAAATAATATTCCTTACTACAAGTGTTATGCGTATCTGGGAAAATGTAAACATTATAAACATTTTAAAGCATAGCTAATGTCTTTAGAAAGTTATTGGTAGCCACAGTGGAATGAAGGCTTGTCACAATAACAAATTTTGCTGGATGATAAATTGTCCCAGTAATTATTCCCATAAACAACATTATTATTGTTTTGAGACCATTTTCAAGTAATATATCAATAACACATCAAGTCCACCCTTTCAAAGCCTAATAAACTTTGAATATCTAACAACCAAAAACAATAAATAAAAAGGAAATGAAAACTATACAAAAACAAAACCTTAAATAAATTGGGTTATGAAGTCTTTGTAAACAAAATTGCACTTTAAAAATTATGAAACATCAAAATTATCAAGGTCATTTTAATTTATCTTGCGATTAATTAATTAATTGCTGGGTTAGCGGAGCATCTAAAATCATTTGATTGTCTTTTTATTGTCTGGTGATCAGAAAAGACAGATTGAGATCTAACAGGATGGGCAATCATTTTCAAACAGGATCTAGTTACTTTCTACGGAGGGCCCTAGAGGCAAAAAATTTTATTTTTGCATTATTTCAATAAATTAACAAATACGTCCTGGTTTATTTTGTGTACACTCATAGTTTTAACAGGTGTCTATTTAAAATTGCGTCTGTATATGTACACCTTTAAAACATGTTTCTCCATTCTTCACTCTTTGGTACAGAAACTGGTTGAAAATTGATCTACTTGTGTGTTCATGTTTGTTTGTGTAAGGTGGAGATGGGACTGCTCATGAAAACGCTCCTTTATTAATCATTCAGACTAAAACACAAAACTGTCAGACGACTTTATTACCCCGTGAAAATAACTAGACAATAATAGTCCAAATAGGTTGGATGTATTTTTTTTTTCTCACTTTCTCATGGAAAGTTTCTGTTTATATCTTAGAAAGAATGGAAAGAGAAAGAATGGTTGACCTGTTTTACTTTTGCATTTTGCACATAGGTTTGTGGTGCATTTGTATTCTAAAGTAAAATATATAAAATTTCAAATATTACACTAACAAGATATTAACATACAAGGAAAAACCATAGATGGAAGCAGAAAGACGTTCAGTATTCAAGATGTTGCATGAACTGACTAGTACAACATTGTGAGAGAACAAAAAAAATTAGCGATGTAACGCAAAAGGAAAAAAAAAAATAAAATTCAAAAATACTTTATTGATCCCAAAGGAAAATTAAATGGTGTTGAAACTCATTAATTCTTCAGAGTTATTGTAGATGTTGATGGCTGTTGGCAGGAAGCAGCAGTCTGTAAAACAACAAATTTGAAGGAGCCTCTGACTGAAGGCACTCTGGTTTCTCCATTTCACCTTAGGGCTTCCATAAATTTTCACAGGAAAGTCTGATCTGGAAATGAAATTGAACAGAACCAGCCGATGAATGAAAGAGTGACAATGTTTTCAATGATAAAACGGATTTTAGAAAGTTTATTGTCCCCAAAGGGTCTCAAAATCATAAAAAGTATCATAAACAAAGTTACATTTACTCAATTAGACTTACTTGAGTAACTAAATTTAGAAGTATTTTTTTACTATACTGTATGCTGTAATGTTATTATGAAGTATCGTTACTCTTACTTGAGTAAAATTTCTGGATGTTTTATCCAGAAATAGATAGAATGAAAAGCAAACATGTTTTAACCAAAAATTCACCAGACACAGACACACAGTTGCAGTTTTTGTTAAAGTTGCATCATTTTTATATTGAACAAAATTCATTTGGAAAAATTTTGTTTTGCCTGATTTTGTAATTTGTTGTTATTTTTATGAATTATTGCCATTTTGGGTCCTAAAGTACCAAAATTTCCACTTAACTTCACATTTTGCCCGGTCTTATGTATTTTTTATTTTTTTTTTCCCCACCAGGGGGTCCTTTTTGTGGGCTCTAGTGTCCCTTTTTTCATGGTAGGCTGACAGGAGAGGGGGGAAGACATGTGGCAAATGTTGCCAGGTCCGGGAATCGAGCCCTCGACGGCTGCGTTGAGAACTGGGGGCCTCCAAACGTGGGGCGCGCTAACCTCTACGCCACCGGAGCACGCCCCCGTCTTATGTATTTTTTAAATATTAAATTATGTATAATTTAATCAGTTTATTAGTACTAGAGTAGATTTTTTTTTAACAAATACGTTTTTACTCTTACTTAAGTAATCTCTTGGATGGCTACTTTTTACTTTTATTTAAGTAGAAATATATTGAAGCTACTTTTATTTGAGTACAATTTCTGTGTACTCTGTCCACCTGTGATCGTAAAATACACCATAATTTTCTTTCATCCAGCTGACTGAGCAGTGTGCAGCAGCACTTCCCTGCTTTCATCTCTCTAGTACTTTCACTCACGTCGTATTTAAAGCACAACAGGAAATGTGACTGAACATTTTTGTATTTTTGTCTTCAGTTAGCAGTCAAGGCCTCTACCTTCACTTTTTTCAAGGTTCCTGTAATCCCGTCACATCCCAACTCTTCAGTTTGAATATCATGTTTCATTATTGTGTGAATTAAATGTGATGTTTTCCCTGCATGTCTCTGTGTGTCAGGTGTAAACAAGGCGCGCAGCTGAGCCCCATGTTTACAGTACTTTACTGAGGACATGCTGCTGGTTTCTCTTGGCTGTGTCGGTGTGTGACGCCAGGATGAGGACGCACCTCGGTTTGGTTATGCTCTGTGTGCTGTCAGCAGCCGGAGTTTGCACCAGTAAGTTAACATTTGATTTTCATTTTGTCAGAAGGTTGTGTTGAAAGTGGTTGTTTTATTTTTATTTTTGAAATGAAGGCAGAATCTAAATACAAGTAGTTATATTTCTTGTAGTACATCTGTTCTCTCTGTGAACTGAGGTTCAGTTTTTCCATCGTAGCAAGTGGTTTGTTTTACTCTGTATTCACAATCCACTCACTGAATTGCAAAATCAAAACAGATTAAATATCTTTCAAAGTTTAAACACTCAAGTTTCTTTCCATGAAACCATAGATCACAAAAGAGCAGAAAGAAAAGAAGGGTGTGTGTGACGTGTGCTCTGACTGAGTGAACTACAAACTTTTGAATATGATTGTAACTCAAAGTTTTTTCAAATCTGCTTCATAGAGAAATGAAAAAGATGGATTGAATAGCCTCCACTTGAAGCTGGTGTTTTCCATTTTTATGGAGATTATTTCAGGGCTACCTTGACATTTATCTCTGTGTGACTTTCGTACTTCCTCTCTCCCACTCAGGACAATGGCGCTGTGTTGCGACATAGTGTCATATTTTACCGATCATTGCTGTTCTCCCTTATCTTTACATCTCTCTGTAGCTCACAAACCTCTTTACAGCTTGTCTCCTTTAGACTTTAAAACAAACACCCTAGCAAAGCTGTTTGTTGCTGCAAAATGATCAGTTTCTCTGATTTTACTTTATATAGGTACCGTATTTTTTGGAAAAAGCTGCTACTTTTTTCCCACACTTTGAACTTTGTAGCCCGCTGCGGCTTTTCTGTGAATTTTTCTTCAACCACCAGGGGGCTCTTTAGCAGGAAGTGAATGGTTGGAAGTCAAAATTGGAAATCAAAGAAGAAAGTGCTGATTTTAATTTAGAAGAATTATTAGGATCTGCATTTTTATTGAAAAAAATTACTCTGCATGCTTCTCTATAACGTAAACGTCTTCTTCTGGGGTGGCTATGGCCCCCGCTAACCCTCCCTTTGGGGTCACCACTGACAGAAAAGCAATCTAAGACTTCCTAGTTCTATACCTGACCATACAATAAGGCCCAATGAATCATATATTCTTACATCATGAATTGCCAAACAAAACAACTGAAGCTTTTTCAGCATCTGTTTCTACGTTCTGAGTGTTATAGATCTAGCGCTCTGTGGCTCCAGTCACTGATCTGAGGTGCTGTTTTTGCTATAATCTTGGATGTAGGGCATGTAATTAATGACATTTACATAAATTAATTTTCTTCTTATTAAGAACTGTGTTGGATTTTACAGAATTTATGGACTTATGTGAAGACAGATCCATCAGAGAATCATCAAAATAGAACTACTTTAAAATCAAAGACTTTGTACCAACCCCAGGCTAAAAGGACGTGAAAAGGATACAACTCAACAGTGTTAAAGATCAGCTAATTAAAATAAATCACTCAGCAGTAAAGTGGACAGGTCCTTTTCTAGTTAGCAGTTAAAAATTCACTACTGACAGTTTTGGTTTTGGATTACTTTTCTTATTTCTTGTCAATCTGAAAAAATACATTTTGTAAATTAATTATTTTGTTGAAAATTTTTGGCTATTTTTCAGTTCAAACCGGAACTAAAACTTAACCTTTTGCAGCTAAAACTACTGTATATGTACTCTGTTTGCAATGCAGCAATACTCTTCTAGAATTATTCAGATTTTTTATACATTATTTTATTTCTTTTTAATTCAGATAGTTTAGAAGTTTTGTGGTATAATTAATTTTTTGTTACTATTTTTAATTATTCTCATTATTTTAACTATTCTTGTAAAACTTTTTAAAATTTCATTATGTCTTGTATTTTTATTTATTTTTTTAAATTTCTTCCATGGCCCTCCTGATAATATAAAATAATATTATCAATAAAAATTTACCTCAAATTCAGGGCCAGGCTAGGGAAATAAAAAAGTAAAATTATGAAGATAAAGTCACAACAACAACAACAACAACAACAACAACAACAATAATAATAATAATAATAATAATAATAATAATAATAATAATAATAATAATAATAATAATAATAATAATAATAATAATAATAATAATAATAAAGAGGATACAGTTGTAAAATTATGACTTTTTTGTAATACCATGACTTTTTTATTTATTTTAAAAAGTCTAATACTTCAATTTTTTAAAATTATGTTTTATTTTTATGTTTGGCTTTTCATTACATCCATCATACAGTTTGGCCTCTGACAACATTAGTCTGAAAATAACTTCATGCTGTCACCTTTAATTTGTGTGCTGTTTAAAGAAACTGATAGATTTTACATAATAAAAGCATATTTTTGTTTATTATATGTTGAAGAAAGTACGTCTTCAGAACTAGGTGACACTTTTAAAATGTGCAGAAAGCTCTGGTTACAAACTAACTTTGACTGAAGATTACAAATCATACATAATTGCATGAGGTGACTTATAAACAGCTGTACTCATAATGCAGGGACCCAGAGTGGGAATTAGCATTCATAATTTGTTTGCCACTCTTGTTGCCCAGGTACATCTGCACCAGAGAGTCCCAGGCAATTTGACTGCAGGTCCCGAGAGAAGGAGACATTTTCCTGCTGGTGGGAGCCAGGCTTTGATGGAGATCTGCCGACTGAATACCGCCTCTTCTACGAGATAGAAAGGTCAGTATATTCTACATATTTTGACCTTTTCGTCTTGAATCAGCAGGTCACAGTTCAGACAGACGATGGGAAAAAGGGGAGCGGCATATGGCACAGTTTCTCAGTTGGGGTTTATACTCTCTGTATATTTTGTTTGTTTTAGCCACAAGGCCACCAGATGGCCCTTAGAGTTCCCGATAAGTTTATCAGCTGCAATGATGGAAGTAAGACACATTTTTAGTTGCTCCATAAATGAGCTGAACTATCAAAACTACCAAGTCCTTCTGTGGGTAAAAAGTGAGCACATATTTTATTGGTGAATGAGTTCACATCCTCATTTAAAAGCCTGAACTCATCTGTGAGAGCTTCAGCTGCTCTGACCTCACAATAATATTAGTAATTGTTGCTTAAAGGGGAGCTATTATGCAAAATTCACATTTTGCATGTGTTTGTACTTGCATTTGGGTCTCTATGGGTTCTTAAAGCAGCACAAGTGCTTAAAAAAACACCCACCCAGTTTTGGGCAATAAATTAATGCTTTTTGGTGTCTGGAAAATGGCCATCTCAAAAATCTCTAGAATGTAACTTCACGAATTAGCAGGCTCTGCCCCTCACCTAGCAACCCAAGTGGAGCCCAGCCTGTTACCTGGCAACCCCAGCAAAGCCCAGCCCTTCACCTAGCAACAAAGTTTGGCCAGCTGGTTTTGTTGTTGATTTACCATACAGAAACCACTTGTTGCATTGTTGATGGTTGTGCAGGAGGCTCTACTTTGTCTTTTCAAAGGCAGTTTTATAATGGCGCGTCTGTTTGCAGCCATTTTTATGAAATGTATATGCTGAGTTGTAAGGCCTGGCCAGCAGCAGCTTATTTGGATATTTGTTTTTTACAGTTAGTTTTTATGATAGCATCCACACTTCCTTTTCAATGGGAGTTTTTTCTTACTTTCGTCACATGCTTGCTCAGAATGACAGATTGCTGCAAAAATCAATGACTGAGCTTCCTTAGATATTATTGACAGAACTGTATTATACCCAGGATCAAATCTGAGTGTAAAACTGAATTTTAAATCTGTAAATGACTGGTTTGCTCTGATTTTATAGTTCTGGATTTAAATTGTACCGTTTATTTTGCAAAGTGCCTGTAAAGATTATGCTATTTAGACAGAGATTAGGGCAGCTTGTTAGTCACATTTTAAGATATTTGATCATCTGGAAAAATGATCTTATCACAAAACCCGCTTTGAAACTATTGAGTAATTGTCCATAATAAATGTCTAATTCCATATCGACTGTAAACACAACGACTTCACAATTTTCCTCTTTTATGATTAAAATAGGAAGATTTCTAACAGTCCAGACTGTCTTCTGTTCCTGCTAAGTAGTTTTCATGTTTTTGTTGGGTGCTTGATATTTTTAAAGCCTACAGATGTTTTGCATATTTTCTGTGTTGTTTGCAGCTCAAAACTATTGACACATATTATCTCATAAAATTTGCTCAAAGGTCTTTATGACATTATTAAAAAGAGGGTTTTTTCATCCTGGTTATTAGACAAGAAGTCTGTTAATTCGACTTAGTTCCCATTTAGAGAATCGATTTCCTTTAAAACAATTTGTTTTGTTTTTATGCTCAGTTTTATTTAAAAACTATTTTTTTGCATACAAAAGTTAGAAAGCTCAGTTCTTCTAGTGACTACACCATTTTTTCAAGATGGCGTAATCATTTCTCATTCAAACAGCTTACTGGTTGTTATGGTAACCACCAACTGTCAAAAGCAGCGTAGCACTTGTGAATGTCAATAGATGTCAGGGGAATCATCTTTTAGACTAAACAAAATTAATTTGAAGAATAAATAAAAGAGTTTTGACAAACTTCACCCATAGTATTGTAAAAATTAAACCCTTTTACACTTTGATTACTGTGACGTTGAATCACTCTTTGCTTCACGTTTGGTTCAGACTTTTAGTTGGTACTTCTAAACCTGAATATGTCACCCACAGTTCTTGCTTCACTGCCTTTGTGTGGGTTTTTTTCTTTTGTTAAATTTTAAAGATATTACTTTCATTTTTACCTCACCATTCCTTGCTGATTTCTTCTAAACTGCAAAAACACAAAATCTTACTAAGTATTCTCATGCAAATATCTTAGTACATTTGAAATACCAAACTAAGTTAGAAGTAACTTTTCACCAAGATGTAGGAGCGTGTTTAAAGTAAATAATTCCTTAATATACATTTTAAAAAACAGTAGCTCCTCTGACAGTTTATTAATTTAGTTATAAATTAATAACCATTTATTGAAAATTGGAGCCAACATGTCACATATGTGCATCACTGTTTGTTTCACCATGCTTTATGAATAATCTTGGTATCTTATAACAAAATATTGAACATCCTATAAAGAAAATCTATCTTTTTTAACTGGTTGGAGACATAAACTTTAATATTTTTGAATGGTCCATGTAAAAGATTTGTGTTCAGCTGTGCTGATTTCATTGATTAAATGCTTATGAATGAATTTTTGGTTACAGTGAAAGGGTTGATAGCAGAACATTCTCTTCTTTAAGTTTCTGCAGCAGAGTTTCGCTTCCACTTTCTGCCCAGTAAAGGTCTGGTTCTCCTGTTTTACAGTTTGAAAGGAGTCTATGAGTGTCCGGACTACGTCTCTGCAGGAGAAAACTCCTGTTTCTTTGATAAGAAGCACACTTCCTTCTGGGCTGAGTACATCATGACAGTGGTGGCTACAAATGCCCTGGGGAACGCCTCGGCACAGTTCCTTATACAGGATGTGATGGATTATGGTAAGTCGAGGCCACAAGGCTGCAACCTGTGGCTCTTATTAACTTTGGCAAAAAAACAACAAAAAAACATAACAATTTAGCAATTTTAAAAATTCAACAGTAATAATAAACAAATGCAAATTGGCAGATTTTTTTAAACTGGTAGAGTCGGGAATATTTTTTTTATTAATTATTTATTGTCTTTGGGATGCAAATAATTTTTTCTTTAAATTATATAAAATATAAACATTAGTGTTCATTTCCTTTCTATGAAAAAGTTTGATATTAAAAAAACAAAAGTAGTTTTTCTGTAATTTAAAAATAAAACGAAAGTTTAATGCATATTTTAAAAACTGCTATCTTGTTTTAAAGGGTCATGTAGTTTTTGGGGCTCTAAACAACTTTGTTTAGCTATACCAACCGCAGACTACTGACCTCTGACCCCTGACCTACATAAAAAACAGGAAAAAAAACTAAATATTCAATGAATGTCAGAAATTTACATAAATTTATTCAGCATGAATTTGATACAGGTTTTGAGCTCTTAAAGTGTATTTTACAAGTTTTTTTTTCTAAATGTAACATGAATATACTTTATTTTGGTAGCACATTTAACTAAACGATGAATTGCATCTAAGCTCAATAACACAATTAAGTGTAAAATAAAAACATAAACGTACATACATTTCACAAACTCTTAAAAATGTAACTGAAGGCTTCATTGGCTCCTTCATTGAAAACATTCATTTAAAATTAATTTAAGCAAGCATGGTAGATTAACATTACAATATTTACAACTGCTGCAAATAGGGCTGTAAAATTCCCATAACAAATAAAACATGCACTAAGTAATCATATCACCAAGGACAAATACAAAGACACGACTGAATAAACATACAGTCAACTGAAATTAAGAGGGACAATGGGCTAGCAGTCTGAATAACAATGTCTATCCACAAATATTTTCATAATATAAACTTTAAATTCCACCTTGGAGGTAAAGAAAATCTGGTTTTAGGGCTTTATTATTTATTTAGGTCCAACAGACTGAAACAATAAAAAATCGTACCGCAGCGTAAGTTTTTGAAACCGTTATGACAATCAAGTTCACAAAACGAGTGTTGCACGTAGAAGATAACTGTGCAACAGTTTACAGATATGGTGGTGACAGACGAAAGAGATTTTTGTTTCAACAAATTAATTTTGTGATAAGTGAGTAATAAGTTAAGGGAGGAACATGGAGTTCTCAATGGAGCATTTGTTACAATAAAGAGAGGATGTCCATGCTGTTCTGTGAATGATGTAAACATCTACAATTAGATTGTATAAAGTTAAACACTAATTTACTTGGGAGTAAAATACAAATCAGATGGTTTACCATGGTTATTTATTATCTGAGTTCTCAATAACCTTGACAGTTTTCTTAAGGGTTGGGCAATATGGCTGAAAGATGCATGTCAATAATTATTTATTGACATGCATCTTTTTTGTTTTAAAGATCTTAAATACTGCCAAACAGGTTGTGTGATTGTTTTATGCATAGTTTGCTGTCCAAACATTAATCAATCTATGAATGATCAAGTGTACTCTCAAGGAATGATATGTTGCGAATTTTAGGGAATAAAATATTTATTTTCACATTTAAAAAATGAAATAAACTACTCAGTAATTAGCATATTTTAATGTGTTGCATATATGGCATATATTAAAGGATGAAGTGGTGGAATGAAAAATCTGCAGAATATGGCATTTTATTATCTGATTAATCAATTCAGATAATCAATTACTTGACTAATTGTTAGTTGTAGCCCTACATCTTACTAAAAGATGTAGGGCTACAACTAACTAACTAATCTATATATTTCTGAAAAAAATAGTTGAAAATGGTAATACAAGGTGAAATGTAGTGAAGTAAAAGTTTGATTCCTAAAACTGTTATTTTTTCTTAGCTTACTATTGAAAGTTTATGACTAGCAACATTAAATCCTTATTATTGTTCTCACGTCGTGATGTTTTTGTCTATAAGAGGTAAATTCAGAGTCCTTTGTAAGAATATCCCTGGAATATTATGAATCTAAAAAGTAAAATGTCAGTTCAGGATACAAACACTGTTGACCTTCACTATGAGTTTGAGCAGAAAGAAATCAACACAGTTGAGAATTATCTTGATATAGCGAGCTAATGATTGGCTCGGTTTTATTGGCTGCCCTGCCGTCTTGAGCGCAGGGAGGAATGGAAAAGTACTGAGAGACGAGAGAAAGGCAACAAAGAAAACTAGAACAGAATGAGGTAGAACAGGTTCAAGCCCTCTACATGTTGTGTACAATCACAGATCAGATTTCACCACCGTTCTTTGGTTATAAAGGTGGCTGCACATGTCAATTCTGTCTCATTAGAGCTAATAGTTGCATTATTTAGGTAGATTTTATTTTTTTATTTTCTGCACTGAATCCATATGCAAAGAAATCACCCAGTTAGTGAAAAGTGGGTTATTTTTCCTTGCATATAGTCCCACACCTTCACCCGCTTGTCTTCTCCACTTGCCAAAATAAGAAGGAGAAACATGTATTAATAACATGAAAGAAAGCTATATGAAAGCAATTTAATGTCAGACCTTCACAGTACAGCTGGATTTATGCTAAGATATTTTTTAGACAAATAATAGCATCATGAAGACCAAGCGGAGATCTGTTTCTTAAGTGGGAGAATTTGTTTTACATATTTTAAGTGCAGTTTTACACTACAAAACAAAAAAATCTTACCAAGTAGTTTTGGTCTAGTTTTACTGAAAATATTTCAGTAACAACAAATAACAAAAAAATTGCAAATAATTTTTCAGCAGATTATAGGGCCTTGTTTTAAAGTTGCAGCGTGTAACTTTCATTAACATATTTGTTAAAACTGTTACTTAAAACTGTCATCATGTTGTGACGGTTCGGGATGAGACGGATAATCTGTGAAAAGATAAAGCTGCTCCACTTCCTCCCGGAGCTACAACTGCCGACCAAAAACAACCAATCAGAACCAGAAGGAGGGTCTTAGCGCTGTCAATTTATCTCATGTTCTTGCTGCTAAATATAATACCAGAGAAACAACTTGCCATTGCAGAAAAATACTTAATCTGCAGTCATCTGTGGCTAAGCTAACTAGCCTGAGCATTCATGCTATGCTAGCTGCAGCATAGCATGAATAGCAAGGACGGAGTTTGACATGGGAGGAGATGAGTGCCACACAAGATTGTGACTGACAGCATAAAGACTTGCCTCTTTGCTCTGATTGGTTGTTTCTAGTTAGCACTGGAAGAAAATATGGACTTTGTTCCTGGAAGAGAAAAAAAATAAATAAAATATATATATATATATATTCTTTTTTATTTTTTCTCCCCTCCAGAGGGCTCTAGTGTCCCTTATATGAAAGTGTCGAGAACTCAAGGCCTCCAAATGTGGGTCGTGCTATCCCCTACGCCACCACAAATATATTTTTTAATAAAAGTTACATAGCTTTAAGTCAATAATTTCTTAATATTGATGAAAAACTATTTGTTCCAGATTATTGGCAGATTATTTCACTTATAATATGGGGAAAATGTCTTGTTGAAATAATCTGCTAGTAAAATTAGTACTTTTTCATCATTCAGAATTATTGACTCTGGAAACTAGACCAAAATAGGATTTTCTGTTTTTGCGGTGTATGCTGATGCAGATATTGTTGTGCTAATATTTGTCCTTCCTCCTATTAGTTCCACTTTCTTATACTTGTCTGATTGTGAGTAATTAAAACTCAGATTTGGTCAATATTTGATGTGTTAGTCTTTGTCATAACTCAGCTCTAAGACACTAACTAAACTTATCCCATTAAGTTTAATATTAGGTTTTCTTTTCTAATGGGCAGAGAGGCAGTAAACTTAATGCAGTTATTGACTTTGTTCCTTTTTTTCTTTGGCCGGCAGTGAAGCCCGACCCTCCTGTGAATGTCACAATGGTGGTGAACAGCAGCGCTCCCAGTCCATTTCTTGAAATAAAATGGAAAAGTCCTCCAGACGTGGACGTCAGAACTGGCTGGGTTTCCCCAAAATATGAGCTGAGGGTTAAACAAAACGACAGCAAGGAGTGGGAGGTGAGTGTTTTATGTGAGAGACTGCAAACCAGGCCGCTTAAAGCTGAGAGGCTTCTGTACGTTTCTTAGTTTCCCAAAGAATTGGCCCTCAAGGTGAAGTTCTACTATCTGTCTCACAATCATTTACAGACTAATTGGTCTCTGGGTCGAACTAAAATCACCCCAGCAGGTTATAACCAAATATTGTTGAACTTTTATCTTCCTTACGTCAGTCTTGTTGCCTTCAGCTTCAGAACTTTATACTTTGTTATTACTTTATTTTGCAAATTGACTGAAAATGGCACATATTTGATAGGATTCCATTTAAAGTCAGCGTCAGCTTATTCTTAAATAGATCAGTATGCTGTGATTTAGTCCATATTTCTCAGGTTCTAAATTATATATATAAATATATATATATGTTTTAAAGGGACCTATTACATAAAATGTTTGTTTTTCTGCTTCCATTTGGGTCTCAACTCCTAAAAACAACACAAGTGCTTATAAAACCTCACACAACTGTTTGTAGCAATAAGTTAATGTTTTATGTTGTCTGAAAATTTAAAGACCTTGAGATTATTAAGTCACATTTGACAGGCATTCCGCCGTTACCTAGTAACCCCAGTCAAGCCCTGCTCTGTTACCTAGCAACCCAAGCAGAGCTCCAGCATGTTTGGTCAGGTTGTTAAAACTCTGCATGTACTCTGGAAAAGACAAGTAAAAAAGTAAGGAAGAGAATGAGTAAGGAATGAAAGAAAGGAAGAGCAAAGAATAAAAGAAAGATAAAGGAAAACTAAGGAAAGAAAAAAGAGAATAAAGAGTGAAAGAAAGAAATTAAGGGAGAGTGAGGGGAAAAAAGAAAGAAAACAAAAGAGAGAAATGGGAGTAAGGAATAATTTTCTTCATAATGTCTTTAAAAGTCTGTCAAAATTTACTCTGATTTTACATTGCTTTCAATATGTGACCTTTAAACAACCTGTAGTATATTTTTCTTTCTATGTTCTGTCCAGATGGTACATATAGGTGGACAAACCTTTTTCAATTTTCACAACGTCGAGCATGGGCTCCTTTACATGGTTCAGGTTCGCTGCAATCTAGACCACGGAAAATGGAGTGAGTGGAGCAACATAATATTTGCTAAAATTCCTAAACGTAAGTATTAAAAACGCATTTCCTCCTTCTCAGACTGTAAACCTTCTGGGGTAACTGGAAGTAAAATATTTGCTTTTTTAAAATCTTTTCTCTATTTAGATCATCAGCTTGAGAAATACTCCTGGATTTTTGTTTTTGTTTTCTCCTTGATTCCTTTGTTGACGGCTATGTACATCCTAGTGCTGAAGAGGAAAGTGTAAGTATCAAATAAGGTTTTGGGTTTTATATATCAGGACATGCTGTAGCAAAACATTATCTAAAAAATTTTTGCTACCAAAAAAACCCCCAAAACATTATTATTGTTTTTCAAAACAAAGATGAGAAGATTGAATAGGAAAGCCAGCACCAAAAATATTCTATTGACGCTTTGCAACTACGTCACTTAATCAGGCGCCGTGATGGAAACCGGAAGTTAGGGACGAGAATATTGAACAGAGCAGTTGAAAGTGTTTTCCAAAGTCGTTTTTGCCATTTATTCATGCGTCTCCTTGTTCGAGTCGAGCTAATTTGTCTGTGAATATCACTGACTTGGTTGGTGCTAATAGATGGTGATATTTACTAGGGTGACCAGGGGAGGGGGGAAGGGTACAATCGGCGGACACACATGTGCTGCCGATTTCTTTGCCATACAAAGAAACCTGGAATGGAGTAGTGGAACGGAGTGGCAATGTAATCACAATGCACTGTAAGCTATGTAATGTGTTTTGAGGCAGTTGACCAAAATCCCAGACGATTTTGAAATTCCCCCCGGACATTTTTTTAGGTCTGAAAAGTAGGACATGTCCGGGAAAAAGAGGACGTCTGGTCACCCTATATTTACAGAAGTTTGAACTAGCTAGCTTAGAAACCGACCCAAACCTCCTGTCGTGTGGATCAAATTACGGACTTTTCCTGAATTTACACCATATGATTTATATCACTGTCATAAACGGCGTTTCCTCTTACACGGAAGAAGTCTTAAAAACCCACAAAATAAGAGATGCTAACCAGTTTTTTTCCATACATGCTAGGCTACGTGAGGTGCGGCATTGTCTCCATGGTTACTAACGATTAGACACTCCATAATGTAATGTCTGATGCAGTGACGTGCGGTGAGGTTCATAGCTGGTGAGACACTGACGTCATCAGAATCAGATTTGCAAACAGATGCATAGATTGACAGCAGTTTACAGGTTATGTTTCACTTCTGCATCCTTACACATACAAACTGTAGCTCACAAAACACACATATTATCTCCTGCTTCGATTGAAAGTCCACTTGAGAAAACTTTTTTGGTGTTGTAATGTAGTCATCCATGTCGAAAGTCGGGATAAGCGAGAGGAAAAAAATCACTATCTCTATTATAATCTATCGCTGCACTTGACTTGCTTCCCAAATCGTTTAGCCTAGCTCGCTGTCACTTACTCGGCAGTTGAGGAGTGAACAAGACGAACGTCTGGGATCTTGAGCGCCCCCTGCCATGAGGCAAGAGAACTGCCTGCCTCACCTCGAACCTGTTCTCTGCCGTTTATAATCGCTCTTTACACGAAACACGTTACACAAACACAGTTGGTGACAAACAGCACTGTACATTATATACATAAGCTAAATTATTGGAAATAAGTTCACATATTAAATTTGTTTAAACCATTTTATTGACGCCGTACAGCAACATGCTCTCTCCGCTTAGCAGCCAGCGCAGAGCCAGGGGTTGCGCAATCCAAGGTGAGGCAGAGCTCGCTGCTGCCTCACCGGCATCGCTTCCAAGCATTTGAATGGGAAAATAAGAAAATTCAGCGATTTTGAACAAATAAAAATCGAAATTGGTGAAGCTACATGAAAAATAAATATTTTTTAGTACAAACCACCGGATGAATATAACAATTTAAATTACTTTATGATTATATATTTTCTTTCTTTTCATGATGGCTGGTGAGGCACTGCCTCACCTGCCTCCCCTGACCGCACGTCACTGGTCTGATGTCTTTCTAATCATACTTATGAAGTACATGAACGTTAATCGTCTTACCATTTAAAAAGTGTTTACACCGAGGGCTGACAGTCAATATTATTGATGGCCGACTTTTAAATTGAAATCAACTAAATAGAAGCTGTATTAAGTTACAGATGTCTGTTTTTAGACTAGCTTTAAAGGAGCGCATTGGTTGTTTTTATCTCCGTCATGACGGAGTTCTGGAGAGCGTGACGTCACGTGCAAAGGGTCAGTAATATTATTAACCTGACATAATAAAAGTGTAGTTTTCTTCACATTGTTTCGGTTCAGCTTTCCGAATCCCAGTCAAATCCCAGATCGAGTTCTGGGATTTGACTGGACCATTTGCAACACGTAGCCATTTTTTGATGTTTCGTTGATGAGAGTCTGTATATCTGACAAAACTTTGATATACAGAAAAGATAAAGACTGCAAAGTGCCAAAGTCGTACTTTTAAATTAGAGTTTCGTTTGTTTATTAGTTTATTCTTTCATTCATTAGTTTTTTTTATTTCTTTCTTTGTTCTGTCTGTATTTTATTACTCTATTTAATTTTTCTTTTAGTTCTTTTTCGTTCTTTCTTCTTTCCACTTTTTTCTCCCTTCTGTTCATTCCTCCTCTCTTTTTCTGTCATTCCTTTGTTTCTTTCTTTACTCTGTTCGTTTCTTTTTTGTTTATCTTTCTTTCCTTACTCTCTTTTTTGTTCTTTTATTTCTTTCTATTCTTTCTTCTTTCCTCCCTCACTTTCTTTTTCTATCTTTCTTTCCTTATTCTGTTCTTTTTTCTATTCTTCCTTGCTTTCTTTCATTTCTTACTCTCCTCTCTTTCTCTCTCTTCCTTCCTTACTTCTTTTCCTACTCTCCCGCTTTCTTTACTCCCTTTATTTATTTATCTCTTTATTTGAGAAAATCACAGTTACTTACAGTTGAGACCATTTGTTTTTAAAACAGTTTATCTATTTGGGTTCATCTTTATTAAATAAATAATAAAGATGACAATAAACTCTTATTGTGCTTTTAAATGTAATTTTGTTGAATATTGTTTTTGTTGTTACTCAGTGTGAAGCAGCGTCTCCTCCCTCCTGTTCCTGGTCCAAAGATAAAAGGAGTCGATGTTCATCTTCTCAAGGTAACAATGCGCTTTTTCATTTTGTTTGCTTAAAAAACATAAACATAAACAAATTAAAAACTGCTTCTGCCTTTTTAATAATGTCCTACTTCAACTTTTCAGAGTGGTCAATCAGAAGATGTGGTAAACGCTCTGACTGGGAACCAGAACTTTCCTCCCATGGCGGCCTGGATGGAGCAGGCTGAGGACTTCCTGCTGGTGTCAGACAGCGACGAATGGCTGCTGACTGATTCCTTTGCATCAGAAAAAAAGAAAGATATCTTCATAATTTGTGCCGGTTTACACTCAAGTTTAGAAACCCAACGCAGGGACTCGACTGTGGATCTGAACACCTGGGAAAAAACTGATGACAGCAAAGAGGAAACAAAGAGCAACTTTTTAAACACGGAGTCAATAAATCTTTCAATTGAGAAACAGGAATGTCTGAGTGGGGAGGAAGCGTCCGTCCAACCCCTCGCAAACACCAGCTATGTGGACTTCCAGCAGCATCCAACCCTGACTGACTACAGCAGGGTGAAAGATGTGAACGGCGACACCATCCTCATCCTCAATGAAGAAATTCCTCACGGTTCAGACGCTGTGGAGGTAAAAAGGGAGGTGAGCGTGCCAGACGACTACAGCAGGGTCAAAGAGGTGAACAGCGACGTGGTTTTCCTGGAGAAAGGCGACTCCGCCGATGGATACTGTAAGAAAAAAGAAGACCACTACACCGACTGGACCAATCAGAAACCGATAATGCCTCATGAGAGCGATGTCTGCAAAGGGTTTTGCTCGAAAATGATCGAAAACGGATACGTAGATTCTGTTCCCTCGTTTTCTGTTAAGTAACAGAAGTAAGGAAATCTCTTCACTGATTGTAATGAGGCGCAGGACACTGATGATGCCATGTGCTATTATTTCTGCTATCAGCAGCAAACGAGACATTATTGAAATGGATGGGATGCAGCAGCTGCTATCCAGAGAGGAATTTATTTATCTATTGTAATCAGAGAGGAAAAGGACAATTGCTTTGACCACTGTACACCATTTAAACTTTCAGCAGCTCAACGCTGTCAAAAGGATTTAAAAACTGAGAAGTTTTGTGGATCTGGTAGAGTGACATTTACCAGTGGGATATTATCACTGAGTTCAGACTCTCACTGTAATCCAAAGAGGAGCGTTGGGTCAAAATGACCCAACTAACAACTAAAATCCCTCCGCTGCTCCTGAAAGTAGCTTTTTGGAACTTGATGTTTAATACAGCAGAAACTAAAAGGTTCAAATCAAAGCGGAGAGACTCAAAAAGAGTTTTAAATGGACTCCTTACTTCTCTTCAAACACTTACAGAAATGTCATTCTGCAAGAACTCCTGTCAATCTGAATGTTTGATTTATATTTTCATTAAATAAGAAGATACATCTTTAGCACTTCAGCAAAAAAAGAGTTGCAGTTAGTAAACTTATTAAATATTGTCCGTTGTTTCTGTCTGCGTGCCGTAAGTCCTAGCAGGCCTGGTTTGTCTGAGAAGTGTGCACCTGATAAACCTGTCTGCCTAGTTTTTGCTTTCGGTCTCATTACACTCTACATCAGAGTATCAACAGCACTAACTTGTTTATTGTGGTGACAAAATGTGAGAAGCTAACATGCTCAGCTCTTCTTCCCACTGGATGAGAGTTCAATTTCAGTCGAATCACAAATAAAAACAAGTTATTCTCACACTTCTGCTGTCTGATTCAGAAAAGAGTTTATTTTTGCTATTAATTTAAAGTGAATTTGACCTAAATAAGTTGTGGTTTGTCACTTTTTGTCGGACTCCTGTGAAATATTTGAGATTAAAAAGAATAGCAATCAATCAGTCCTTGTTCAGGAGTGTGAAGGTCAACAGGTCCATGAATGCCAAATATGTTCTTATCAGCGATACTCTGCAGCTTAGGCGTATCCTAAGCCAAGTCAAGTTTATTTATAAAGCACAATTCAGCAACAAGCCACTTCAAAGTGCCATAAAAACACCATAAACAAGCAAAAAACGTTACATTTTGTCAAATGCCATCATCAAAAACACTGTACATCAAATATATTGATCAATGTTCCAGTTATTATTAATCAAAAGCAACTCTAAACAGAATTTTGATTTAAAGAAACTCAGTGTTTCAGCTGTTATGCAGTTTTCTGGAACTTTATTCCAGATTTGTGTTGAAAATAAGCTGAATGCTGCTTCTCCATGTTTGGTTCTGGTTCTGGTCAGACAAAACTGTTCCTATTTTAGGTCAATTATAATGATCGATACCGAATATCAGACGAGCGTCTCAGTCGTGGACTGAGCTGTGATTCCATTACAAATGTGCACAAAACCTTCACGATATTCTGCTAACGTAAACAATTAAAAAAAATCTCAATCGCAGTGTTTCCATTAAATAACAAAACGCAGTTTAAATCGCGCCTGAATAAGTTTGTTCTCGCGATAACAGAGAATCCTACGGCGGCACTTGACCCGTTTCCACATTGAAATGGAATCACGCATGCGCAAAGCTGCCGGCGAACCGCTGTGGACTACAGTAAATATAGTTTTTCACGTTGCCCAATGTTTGTATTTTTGCTTTAACTCAAACTGTTGCACCGAAAATTGCATTTTTCTGTTAAATTATAAATAAGGTGGAGAAAATAAAAAAAATAAGGAACATTGTGAATCTGTTTCTTCTAATTTTTTTTTTTTTACATGGATCGGGGCTCAGTCTTGGCCGGACTCGGTTGGGCAAAAAAGACCTGATCAGTATAAAATATTATTTTAATACACAACTGTTAAAGCATGGTCACATTATGTCCTGACTTAAACACAGAGAAGTGAAGACATCAGAGTGCTGTACAAGCATGTTGATGGAATGTTAAGTGGAAGGAAAAAGGGTAAAAAGAAGTAAAAGGAGAGGAACAAAGTTTCAATAAGATTTTATAAGAACTCAAGTGTTAGTCATTGCTTTCCTGGTTCCCTCTGTGGAAAAGTTTATTTTCATTTCACTTGATTCAAACACTACAATGTTTTGTTCTCGATTGGCCAGCAAAGTCATTAAAACTGACTAGAAGAAACCAGACTCCACAGAGCAGGAGAGCTAAATACTGCTATTGAAGCAGCCTCACCTTGACTGATTGCTCCATGTATGCACTAATTCATGCAAAAGCAGCTCAGACCAGGTATTGAGTGTACTTCTCATTAATATTTTCTATTGTTCTTATTGTATATATTCAATATTTCTAGAAATTAGAATTTCCAGAAACAAAAGTAAAAGGCAGTAAATGGCAACTTTTCAACAACTGGATCAAAAATTTATTATTTCACACATCGACAGTTTTTTTTCCTCTTGTGCAAACTTATCTTCTTCAGAAAACTCAAACCAAGAATAGTTTTATGCACACATACTTTATTCAGGACTATGATATGTCTGCAAATAATTAGAGAACTTTTAAGCTGTATATTCAATGAAGAAAAAAAAGAAATCTGACTTTAGCTTTCAGCTGAAATGACGAACATTACAAGACAAAAAATAAAAATCGAAACAGTTTCATCTTGTCTCATATTTCTTGAAAATCTTGCATTTTATATCTTAGCAGCACGGATCATATAAAGAGTCTGAGTACCACAGACATTTTCTTATTCAGCTCCATTAGACTGTAAAATGGCAATCTTCTCTAGAAAAAAAATAAAAAATTCATTGTCAGCAGAAGAAATAATAAAGTAATACAGCATAATGTTTCACACTTAGAAAGAAAAACATTTTAATGTGTGAAATTACTAAAAAATAATAATAAAAGACTGAGAAAAAAATAATATTGGTGGCAATTTTCGCACAACTCAATTTAAAAATAACATTTTAGCTACAAATTGGCCAAAGATTCACATCACAGTCCAAACTCGACTGTGTTGTGATTCGTATTAGTGCCAGCCTAGGATTTTTGTTTAATTACGAGAATATAGTCATATTATTAGCAGAATACAGATGCGATTTTACCAGAAGAACTTAATAAAATGAGAAAATTTGTTTTGACAAAGAAGCTTTTACCACCAGTTTTCTCGAGTTCCCATAAAATTACTAATTTCCCTAATATTACAACTTTATTCTAATAATATTATGATTGTATTCTTGAAGTATTATGACTTATACTAATAATAATAAAAAATCTTAGTTTGACCTTAATATGTCATCG
Organism: Gambusia affinis; assembly: GCF_019740435.1. NCBI lineage: Eukaryota > Metazoa > Chordata > Actinopteri > Cyprinodontiformes > Poeciliidae > Gambusia > Gambusia affinis. Next base: position 22,789,939 of record NC_057870.1, read on the forward strand.
TAGATTTAATTCAAAGTCTAAATAAATAGAAGTTGTAAAAAAATAAGATGGCCGCCCTGGGTGTGATAACGTCACTCTGAACTCATGGAATCACCTTGGTGAAAAATCTTTTTGATTCTCCAAAAATTACACCTTTGAAAACCAAAAACTCCATTAATCAATAAAATAGATTTATCACTCAGCCCTTACAGTAGCCTACTTTAAAGGCAGATGATAGTAAAATATCAGACAAGCAAAAAACAGATGTCATTCAGACAATATTGTCTGAATGACATCTGGAAAAGAATTCAAATGATGAGCTGCATAAAGGAGAAGTACTGAACTGCTGTTGAGGTTTTCACAAAATAGCTCAGGAGAAAAACGTCAGGTTGGTAAACAAGATGATTGTAAACTGAGCAGTGCTTTTTAATGATTTCTCAGGTTCCTGATGTGCAGTTTGCTCTGCTTTTCTCTGGCTCAGACCTCACAGGAACTAATTTTAAACAGTAATTACCTTTATTCTGCATATGCACGTTTGCAATATTTTCTATGTGCAACATAAGAAGACGATCAGCTCCCAGTGTTATTTAAACTTTAATTTCAACAAAAAATACCTCTCTTAATTTGAAAACACAAAAATATGAAATTTTACAGAATGTAGTTGGAACATCACTCTAAGTAAAACTTAAAATAGATTTGTGAACATATAAAAAATATCTAACATTTTGGAAAATTATACAATCTTATTTACAAGACGAATAAAGTCTTGTAGATAATTTCTGTACTTTAAGTAGAATAATCTTACGCTGAAAGAAATAATAAAAAATCCAACCTACACTTTAGTTATTGGGGAAAATATCCAACATGAAAACATGTTAGTTTTTAGTTAAATCATCTTAACAACTCTAACAAAAATAAATGCAAGTGAAACATATTTCTCATTTTAAAATGATGTCAGAGGTTTGTAACTTTCATTTAGAAATCAAAGATTTCCTGTTTACCTGAGGTACAAATGACACGAAGCAGAGGTACATATCTTATACCAACTTGTCAAAATAGGAAACATAAGCGAACATATGTGATCCAGAAATTTGCTACCCTCCTACAGTAGCCAATGTGCAGTCAGAGCAATAATTAAAAACAACTGAATCTGTGATGAACAATGGTTCTGAATGCATCTCAAAGAGTGACCACAGGTAAGATCTGGAGCAATGGACGCCATTTTCTAATCAAAACAACCATCGACAAAATATCTATAGGTTTATCTTGTTAGGTATGGTAGAGAACTGGTGATGCTGTGGGCCCCTTTCTCTTCTTAATGCCCTGAAACTTGGAGTCATAAACTCTGACAAACCAGGGGATTTTAATTAAAAATAAGGTGGCCTCAAACATTAAACTGAAAAGATGATCATCAATAAGCAAAGGTATAAATTTTTAAACTGCACTGAAAAAAACCCAGTTGATCCAATTTAAAAAAGTAAATGTATCAAGTTGTCATGTTAGATGTAAATAAAGCAAGTTTAACAAACTCAATTCAATTAAGTTTGTGAAACTTAATTGATTTAACTGGTAACAAATTAACTTTCCTTTTTTTTATTTTAGTTGGAGCTGCGTTCCTTTTTTTTCCCAGTGTGTGAATTTAACCCCAAAGTTTCCTGCTGCTGCTTCTAAGTTCTGATTTAAATTTCAAAACTGTGTGAAAACATGTGCTTATGTTACGGAGTAGTTCTATCAAAACGTGAAGTGTTCACAGCCTAAAGCTGCGACAAATCAACACACAGAAAAAAAAACCTTTATCAGGAAAATGAGTATACAACTCAAAATCTGTTTCTCCTTTCCTTCCAGTATGAAGCATTTTGAAAATATGCCATATTTATATAGTTTACAATCTTCTTTTCTAAATATTATTACATTTTTAAATCTGCTGGTCTTTATCACATCTTGTTTAATCCGATGTCCTTCCTTCCAATAAAACTGTTTTAGTCACTTATAAATAATTAATAAACATGTTTTTTTAACTAATTAACACTTTACCGACCTTTAAAAAGCAGCTACATTTATATTTTATACAGGACTGAAAAAACTGCAGAATGCCCTAAAACTGCTTGTTAATGTTTTATAAAGTGTTTCTGCTTAATTAATAATTAGTTTATTAACTATGTTTTGTTATTTCTAATTAAAGTGGTACTCATTTCAATCCTTAAAATGTTTCCAAAGATTGAATATAGCTATTAAGTCAAAAATAATGGCTCCAAAATATAGTGTTATATGATCAATACTAGAAAAGAAACATCCTACATTTTTCAGCAAGAAGGGTCACAGTCAACATGGTTCAGTTTATATTTTGAGGCTTCGTTTCTGGTTCTTTTCCTGAAAGAATTCAAAGAATTCATAATTTACAGGAAATAGAATTAAATGAGAGAAGAAAAAAAAATCTAACCAAAAGTGTTTTTGTGGGTGTGGCAACCCAAATATTTTTTTTGTCTTGTTTTGTAGCTGGAGAAAGATTTGCTGCAGTCAACTCTTCTCTTCTTCTGCGTTTTCTGTACATTCGCTGTCCAGGAGCAGCTCCATGTGGCTCAGGAAAGCGTGGCTGCTTTCTTCCTCCAGAATCTGCTCCCAGAATTTCACTGAGAAGCAAGAGAGGAAAAACGATCACTGCAGGTACTTTTCTCTACCGGTCTTAAAAGAATAGTATTACAACACTGAGTAATTGGCTTATTACTGGAATCAATTAAAAAATGGCTGATTATTTTCAGGTGAACCTACTAAACAAGCAAAACCAGACTAAGAGGAGCACTGCTTCAACACATTTTTACTCAAGTAAAAATAAAAAGTAGCTTTCCAATAAGTTACTCAAGAGTAAAAGTACTAAAATACTCAAGTACTAAAATTTAATTTAATATTTTAAAATGATGATGACAAAATATGAAGATATGTGCAAATTCTGGCATTTTAAAGGCTAAATTAAACAAAATACTACAAATAAATAATACACTCAAGCAAAATAAACTTTTTCAAACTTTTTTTCAATATTAAAAAACTTTACATAAAATTAATTCTTACAGTAAGTAATGTGTATAGGATAATGTACTCCTAGTGATGATATGTATTAATAATTTCCAACAGTCTCAGCAGATAGAAAAAAACAGAACAAAGCTGGTCTATGAACAAGAGGTCTCGCTCTAACATAAACTGTAAGTGTGAGTCTATGTTTCAAATATTTTCTGTTTCAAATGTTTTTTCTTTCTTCATTGAAGTTGCTTGTGCCGGATACAGTATCCAGAAATTTCACTCAAGTAAGTGTAGCGATTGTTCATAGTAATATTACTAAAGTAAAAGTAAAAACTACAATGCAGTAAAACTACTCCTAAAAGTACACATTTTCCAAAAGGTTACTCAAGTAAATGTAGCCAGTTACACCTCTGGTTTTATCATATTGATCAGTTAATGAAAAAGATGGCTTCCCTCTCATTGATGTGCTGTAAATAAAACGCTGTGACTTACAGTAATACGGTTTCTCGGAGCGTTTGCTGTCGGGTCCGGGCTCAGACTCCTCAGCCAGACTGTTAATCTGCAGTGGCTCTGTGTTTCCCTGCTGCTCTGTATCGGGCTGGTCGCTACGCTCCAGGCTCGACAGCATCACCTCGTAGGCTCTCCGGGCCTCGGATGACAACTCAATCATCTTGTGATAGAAATCCTGTAGGTATCAAAGCGAATTTTCACAATTTAAAATGTTAGTTACCCTTTACAGCTACTAGATGTTCAGCATCTGACTGTAAAAATCTTTCAGATGTGGATATAAGCGTAATTTATTTTTCCAATTAGTGAGTTATTTTTTAAAATGGCCGGCATTTTTGACACTTTTAAATCAATTATTGCCGTGAAATGAGACGGATTAACTTTATGTCACATTACATGTTTTTAACTATATGGTCAACCTATATGTAGCAAAATGAGATGCTGGTTAGGGTTAATTTCCACAAATTTTTAATGTGTTTAGCAGTTTAGCAATAGCAGAACTTAATTTTAATGTGTTTAGCGGTTTAGCATTAGCTTCTGTTAATCTTTCAATATGTTTAGTGGTTTAGCAATAGCTAAGCTAGGATTCTTGTTTAGCAAGAACCTAAATTTGTGGTTAGCTGTGGCAATAACTACTGCTGAGTTTAGTGCAAACATGCAGCTCTAGAAAAATTAAGAGTCCATTGCACTAAACCCCATTGAAAACCTCCTGGTTGTTCCACCAAATATTGATTTCTGAACTCTTTCTGATTTTTGTGGCGGCCATCTTGAAAAATCAAAACATTATCAGTACATATGATTTCTATTCATCCAGTCATCTATGATTTGACACCAAAGCAATTCATCCGGGATAAAAATCAGTCTTCCTTGACGACCATCTTGAATTTTTCATTTGTTTTTCTTCATAAGAGCAAACCCCTGGGAACTTCTGCACCACGTTAGGAGGTTCTAGTATCCGCATGTGAAAGATTTTGCTGCTCTACATCTGAGAACGATAACCCTGACCTGCGCTCCATCGTAGTTGAAAATGCCCACAAGGCTGACTGGCACAGCCTTGTTGACACAGTGGCCCAGTGCTTTCCTGGAAAGTGCAAACACGAATGGTACGCCCTGTTCGCGACACATGCTGATGATCGTGTGCAGAACCTCGTCCAGGCCACCTGTGGAGGGAATATTTTCTATCAACATGCAGCTTTTCTCCGTCCAGTTTCAGCAGCCGCTCGCCTGTCTGGACTTCAACGCCACAGATGTTGAAATTGTACACATTTATGACGCAGAGTCTTTTATTTTCATCCAAGTGAAAATGTCACAAAATACTCACAAGTTTCTGTTTTTGGTGTCCTACAATAACTGTTTAGAAACATTTAAAAAGGAAATCTGAAAGTTTTTACATGCATCTCCCCCCACATTAATATGCATTATTTTAGTTATTTTTCAAAATGGAAAATACAGGAAAACATGCAATGGTGGCCCATACTAATAAAAAATACATACACAAAAAAAAAAAAAAAAATCACAAGAATAAAGTCATAGTGTTGCAAGGATAAATTCATAGTATAATGAGAATAAAGTCAATATTACGAGAATAAAATTTTCTCAGAATAACTTCATTCTCGTATTATTTCGACTTTACTGTTATGCTATGACTCTACTCTTGTAATTATTATTTTACATTTTCTTATTGTGGTCCTTATTCTCCATCGTAATTAAATATAGATGATCATTCATAAAATCTGGATAAAAAAATTATTAATAACTTAAACACAATTAGAGCAACAATTAAAAAGCTTTAAAGAATTGAAAATGTGACCATCACCTTGGAAGAGAACCCATATTTATCTCTCCAGTTTGCGCAGTAAAAGGTAAAAAAAAAAAAAACAACTCCTGCACTCACTGCAGCAGTCATAACAACCGTTAGATCTATCTAACACTGTTTGGAAAATCTTTTTTTCCTACCGTCACTAATGTAAACATTTGGAGTTTGCTAAAGGTTTCTGGGACTTTCCATGGAACGGTGAGACTCAGACTCAACCCATGACAACAAACATCCCACGTGGGTTTGGCATAAAATAAAAAATTTATATAAGAAAAAGGTGCTTGTTGCATGATGAAAGATCTGTGATGCTGTGGGCTTGTTTTTTCTTCGAAAGGCCCTGGGAACTGTGTTAGAGTTCATGACATGAATTACCAGAGAATATTAGGCTATGTTCACACAGCAGGAAAATGCAACGCAGTCTGATCCCCATCTGATAAAAAAATGTAAAAATCCAATCTGTGCCACTTCAATATGAAGTCTAATTATTACAAGTAGCCTGTGACAATAAAATTATTATTATTATTACACTAAATGCTAATGTTGTTTTGATACATTTTTAAAGCATCAAAGTTTTCTCTCTCTTCAAAGACCAATAAATTTCTGTTTTGTAAACACAACTTAATGCTGGAGTTGAAAGATATTTTAATTATCCATCCATCCATCCATCCATTTTCTTACACCCTTCTTCCCTAATGGGGTCGGTAGGGTCGCTGGTGTCTATCTCCAGCTGCGTCCCGGGCGAGAGGCGGGGTACACCCTGGACAGGTCGCCAGTCTGTCGCAGGGCAACACAGAGACATACAAGACAAACAACCATTCACACACACACTCACACCTAGGGAGAATTTAGAGAGCCCAATTAACCTGACAGTCATGTTTTTGGACTCTGGGAGGAAGCCGGAGAACCCGGAGAGAACCCACCATGCACAGGGAGAACATGCAAACTCCATGCAGAAAGACCCCGGGCCAGGAATCGATCCCAGGACCTTCTTGCTGCAAGGCAACAGCTCTACCAACTGCGCCACTGTGCAACCCTATTTTAATTATCTAAAATAAAATACAACAACCAAAAACAATAAATAGAATGGAACTAAAAACCACACACATCCGAAAACATAAATAAAATTCATTATGACCTACCTGTACGCACATTAATAATCAGAATGGAAATTATTGAGTTCATTTATCATGAAATTAATTTCATTATATAATAATATATAATAATTTATTTATTTGCTGTTTTGTTTATTTATTTTGGATATTTAGAATATCTTCCAGTCCCAGTGCTAAATGCTTATTATAATTTAAAGTTTACTGATCTGTGAAAATGTGTTTTGTCTCAAAGCAGCAATATTATCATTAATTGCAATAACGTCTGGGACAATTTATTGTCCAGTTAAATTTGTTATCGCGACACGCTTAATAATTCCCCAGACATTTTCTTAAATAATCTACAGACGGTGCTTTTGAATACCTTTGGACTGGATGCGTTCGCAGTTTGGCGAGATGATGACACATTTGACCTTCTTCAGTTTGAGGTGTTTCAGAACTTCTCGAAGGCCCATCACGATCCGCCGCTTCATGCGGGCCTTCATGGGATCCTTCTGGTACAACCGGTCCTGGAACCGGACCAGCTCCTTCAGCAGCGACGTCACACACTCATCCAGGTCTTTCCTCAGCATCTGGCTGCAGTAGCTGCCATGCAAACAACAGGAAATCATTACACAGAAGTCTCTGGATATTAGCAAAGTGTGGATTGATGCTAAAATATCGATGCTTCCAATATCAGACCTTGAATTACTCCACTTTTCTTATTGTGCTTCAAAATCGATTCTCTCAAGTCTCAATACTTTCAATACTTCAGTCACTTGAGATAATGGATCTGAACAAGAACTTGTTAAAAAGTAACTAAATCATTGAGTTCTTTCCTAAATAAGAATCTTTTCAAAAGCAGGAGACGTTCTGCGCAACAACAAAACAGACTGAAGGGAAAACAGTAAATATGGTTTTCCTTAAAAACATGAATGGGAAAGTTTCAAAGATGGATGCCTTTGTTGCAGCTTCATTAACATGTTTTCAAAGTAATGTGTTTTTGTAATGTCAATTTGGATGCAAGCTTTCATTTTAGAGTAGTTCTTAATAACGATTAAATAAGGATTTATTTCAGTAAGGTTATTACTTTACTCATGTTTTAATTTTGAAACACCATTTTAACATGCTCTGTATGATTGTCTGGTGTTGTTAAAATAGCCTGGCAATAATAAAAAAGGCCATCACCCTAATGTACATCAGACGTCAAAATAAATCAATTAAAGTGATGTCTTGCATTCTTATATAGCAAAGAATTTAATTACTCCACTTTTTTAGATTTACCAGACACATTATGTGTTTTTGCACAAAGTATTAGCATTGGACAGGAAACCAGTGGTACCAAACATCACTAGTTCATGCAAAGGGAACAACGTTGTGGCCTTACTCTCTAAATTTCCTGCTGTGAATTTTGGGAACGTTGTTCTGTTGGGGCTCAGATGACGGGACTTCCTGTTGCACATCATCATTTTTGTCGTCCTCATCGGCTTCATCCATGTTGGAGTTTGTATCGTTTAAATTCAGCTGTTCGTCGAATCCTTGTGTAAGGCTCTGAATGTCTTCTGAAAGAGACAAACAGAATAAACTTAGTCATTCTGAACTCTTTCCATAGTAAGAACATGTTCGCTCTGACCTGTGTCATTTGAGTCATGCTGCTCTTCCGCAGCATCATTAGTGAGTTCAGAGCCATTTTCAGGCAGCAGTCCTCTCTCCTCTAGCAGACGTCTCTGTTTTTTCTCTTCTCTTTCTTTCAAAATGACCTGAATATGTAACAGAATAAAGACTTAAAGAGAGAAAATTGCATCATATTTTAGAAATAAAAAGCTAAAAATGCTCATGAAACAAATCATAAACAGCCTTTTCTTAGTTTTGCTTTTCTGAACTCCTTATGTGCAATACTTTTAGCCTTAGTTCAAAATACTTTAAAAAAAATCTATCAAGCATGTTTTGCTCTCCAGTTATTAATCAGTTAATCAAAAGAAAAACCCCAACAGATTAGCCCTCAATGTTCTGATATTAACTCAAGCAGAAAGGTCTGAGTTTTTCACATGTTGATGTTAGAAGTATTTTTAGCGACAGATGCATCCTTTGGTACAAATGATCAAGCGTTCACTCAAGAAATTATGTGCTATTGGATTTGAGGTAGTAGATTTACAAAAAAAATGAATTGAATTAATTGTTTATTTGCATATTTTAATGTATTTCTGCAGATATGCCAACATTTTTTATCCATTTAATCGACAGAATAATCAATGACTAAAATAATTGTTCGCTGTAGCTCTAAAATCTTCACTTTCTGAACTCAAACTCAGACTTTTCTACCAACACTTTGGCCCAAAGTGTTGCACTAATGGCCAAGTTTGTTGTCCCACATGTAGCATCATCACTCTTTATCAACCTCCAGCTGCGTTCTCGACTGCTTGCTCTTCCTTTTCGCATTTAATCATTTAAATAAACATAACAGTCAGGATCTTCTAAACAGTGCTGAAAACGAGAAGTTGTAAAAATGATGATATATGAGCTTCAATATAACACTGCAACTACTATAATGATCAACACAGTGTATGGCAGACTGTGTCCACTTGCCTTCTTCAGAGGAGTGGGTTTCTTGGCTTTAGGCACTTCTCTTTGCTTTCCTTTCTTAACTAAAGGGCTGGTCGAGTCCAGCGGATTGTGTGCGATTTTATCCTGCTGCCATGGCGGCTTCTTCAGAGCTGACGATTGCTTCTGGACGACAGGCAGTCCTCCACCAACTACAGTAAGACAGACATAACTTAATTATGTTCTTAAACACGGTTTTTAAAGAAATAAAAACCTATTAGCTGACCAGAGAGAATGATCGGCTTGGTGTCCTGCTTTGATTTTTGAGTTTGTTGCTTCTTTTCCAGGACGGCCACCATGTTTCCGATGTCCAGCTGGACTGGGACTTTGCTCTTTTTCCCAGACACTTTCTCTGCTTTCTACAAATCAGGTGATGAAGGTCAGAGCTAAGACACTGAGACAAAACCAGACTGCTCTGAAAGTGTCATTTTTATCAATGACTAACACAAACCTGTCGCAGTTGAGTTTTTCCTATTGGTGATTTTTCCTTGTTCAAGTCGGCAGACTGGTACTGTCCCCCGTCTCTTTGGTTTTCCTTGACATCAAATCACAACATAAGACTTTGGTTTATGATATTTTATCTTATGCTGATGCGTTTAAAACACAGACGATATCTACCTCATTGCATAGCTTTGTTTTACTGTTTAACCCAGTTAAACCCAAGTCAGGGAATTCTTCTTCATCCTAGAAAAAAATTTAAATTCTGTTAAATGTCCCAATTTGTATTCACCCAGAAGAAGCAAAAATCAAATTTTACCTCAAGTTTTGGAGGCTCGTGATGAATTAGTGGACTCCCTGACTCGGCTTCTGCATCCTCAGCGTTGCTTTTGGATTTCTTTTTTCTCTTTCGCTTTTTCTTTCCTGGGCCTCCCTCTTCTTGTGGGGTAGAGAGGCATTTTGTCTGGTGATATATACAAAATGAACTTTAGAAAAAAAATATATTGTAAAAAAAGAGATGCATTTAAAAAAACAAACAAACAAATAAACCAAAACAAAAAACAGGCTAATGGTTTAGGAAATAAGCCCAAAACGAACATTCATATTCAATATTCATGTCGTTTGTAAATGCAAACACATGGAAAATATATGCAAACATGTATGCAAACTTCCATTTTACGCTTAACTGCCTGTTTTTGTCCACTTTCTTAGCTTCATGGTTCTGTAGATATCAGGAATGCACAGATCTACCTTTTCACTCCCAATACCAACAGATAAGAAGTTTAGTATCCGTCAATACGATCCAAAACAGAAAAACAGTCCTGAATAGACCTAAAACTGAAACATAGACATAAATGTACCAAATAACAAGTTCATTTGATAACTCTGAACCAGTACAGCACATTTAAATACACCAATAGCTTCACAGGTTTGGTCAAACATGTTGAAATAAACTGCAACAAACTTTCTCTAAATTGTTCTGAAAGTGAAATTAGTAATTCTAAATATAATATAAAAATAAATACCATAATAAAGCATGACGTTGTGCAGACCAGAGTACAGAATTAGACAGACGATCTGCATTTATGGATTGGGTACATTGTCACCAATTTCCGATCTAGATTTGTATTTCAACATAAGGACCGATGCAGATATTAACACTCTTTACTTTATGTCAAATATTTGCAGCATTTCTCAATATTAGAGGGGATAATCTTTTTTAAATTGTTGTCTAAATGTAAATTATTGAGCTCATTATAATTAATTATGCAGGTAATAAATTTATTGCTTATTGCAACAGGCTTAGAGTCAAAATGAAGCTTAATCACAGCCATGGCATTATGCTGAGGGCCTGTTTCGCTGTGGGTCCGTTGCAGAAAGAAGATGAAAGAATGAAGAAAGAAATTTACCTCCAAAATTTTTATTTCACCTCATATCAACGACTTTATAGAGGAATAAAGTTGCTAAGTTTTCAAAAACAACACTGGTGAGTAGTGTCCTCCCAGTTGCGTTTTTATGCTCAGAACCATCAGAGAGTTTTGTTGATGATCCAGCCCAGAAACCCGAGGCGAGGTTCTGCCTGATCAACTTCCAGCCCAACTCGACTCTTGGTGAGTCTGTTTAAATTTCTTCCTTACGCCTCAAAAGAGAAGAATAAAAACTGAAACCCTTTTCATTAAGAATTAAACCAGAAAAAACAAACTGCACCTGTGTGTCGCTGCGGCGGATTGTCTCGTCTGTAACAACAGGCTTCTTTGGGGGCTGAGAGGCAATATTTGCCCAGGATGTTATTACCGGCTGAGCTGCTAGGAAAAAAAGAAAAACAAGTGATTCACAAGTTAGAAAAGACTGACGCTGTGGTTCAGTAGATGATTTCAGCCTTTACCAGGTGGGGTAACAGGGATGGTATTCTGCAAGAGCTCAGGTTCTGCTGTAGAGCCATTTCTTCCAGCCTGCCAGTAATAATACAAAACATCTCAGTGTTCATATTTCTCCACAATCAAATCTGATTTTTCTTTTAAATACAGAAACTAACCTTCTGGGAAGTGGTCTGAGTTTGTGGGTTTGTGCATTGAGGGCTTGGACCCCAGCAGTCTTTCTGTGCTCCAGCATGAGAAGCTGATTTCTGCAAAACGCCAGCTAACTCTGGAAAATCAACCATCTTCACTTCAAACGGGACAAAATCTGCCTGTGCTGGTGTTGATTTCCTTCCAGTGGCTGGAGCTGACCTGACATGTCTAAAACCTGCTGACGCCCCAAAGGGACAGACAACAGCACAATAAATAAACGGCTAAATAAAGCTTTATAATTGTTCATATGCATCAATAATATATATAAGACAGGCGTTAAATAACTAAATGTGAAAATCATTCATCAAAAATCTGAATTCATGTTATATTAACATCATACATAAATACTGAAGTATTTAAATATTTCATAGACTCATGTTGCTGCACATTGAGAATTTTATTTCATCTCTAAGCCTTGAACATCATTCGATTAGGTCAAGAAAAAAAACAATTGTTCTGTAGTTAAACTGCAGGTTAATTATAATTATTATTAATCAAGTTAATTTAATTGAGGACAGTAAACAATGTTACACAATAAAAATAAAGTGATTGTTATTTTAAACAAAGGCTTTCTAGACAGTCTAATTTGTAAGCCCAGTCCCTTAGTTGGATCTTTCACTAAAAAATTGAAAAATTAGAATTAAAGTTTCCCGTCACACTCGCACAATAATAATCGTTAGGATCTTTTTGGTGAATCAGCCTGAAAGCCTTAATTATTTCATGATGGACTGTGGCAATGGAAATGTTAACTTGATAAATATTGAAGTAATTTAACAAAATGAATGAAAATTTGAGTTAGTAATTGGATTATTTGTATTCTTCTTCTGGCTGTTCCCTCTTCATGGGTCATCACAGCAAGTCATCTTCTTCCATCTAATTATATGTATTTGCTCAATTTCAAATTCAAAAATAAGTTATTGTAGATGGTGATGGAAAGATCTCCTGTAGCGGCCTGTATTTAAACGAACCTGAAGAAGCCTCTGATTGAATACACTCTTTAATTATTGACTAATTTAACCATATACCAATAATTGTTTATTCAAACAATGCAAATTTTATAGTTTTATATGGGTTATTATATGTAGAAATATCTTTTGAAGGCATAATTTGGTTATTTCTGAAAATCTACATGCGAGTCACTCGAGATCTGATGGCTGATGTTTACCTTTTTGTCGTGCATCTGCTGAGTTTTTGCCCACATTTCTGCCCTGAGAGTCATTGCTGCTTTTTGATGTCTACAAACAAACCAACAAAATGATTGAAATCTAGAACATAAATTAACTCATAGTAACTTAGCGTGACTTTAATAAGTGTAATAAAAAGAAAACCTTTGAATGTGGATCCCAGAGGAGCTTGTTTTGGTCACTGGTTTCCCTCACAGGACGTCTGCTGCTGTAGCCATGACTTCTTGAAACATCTCCCCCTTTTCCTGCTTGTTTTTGGCTCAGATCTGTCCAGTTCCTTAAAAAACACAGACACAGAGAAAAGATATGCTCAGGGTCGAGTTGCTGATTACTTGGACTTAGCCATGATCTCCATACCTGGCTGAAGTTTGGTTGGACACATAAGGATTTGGTAAGACCAGAGGAACTGAAGCTGTGTGAGGATCAGAAGCATCTCTGCTTCTTTTCTTCTGATGTTTTTCAAAATCCTGGGGAGAACAATTACTAGGTGTCGGTTTGCTCTCCTGGAAAAAGTAAAGTGATGTCAACAAAAACTTTCGATAAACATGTAGCTTATAATTATTTAAATAAACTACAAAAGAAAAACGCATTATAAGGAACACTTCAATTATATGTTCTGCTTTGACATATTGAAGCTTTAAGTGTTAAAAATACAACATTTGTGCTTCAGCCAAAATTACGTCTTCGTGAAACAAAATATTATCTTTCACTTCATCAGTTGCCCCCCATTTAAGCACTTTTTATAAAGAACTGTAACTGTAGCAGGACATATTCGCATGAGTTAGCTTCAGTGCTAGCTAGAAAGGCAGTTATAATCCAATTTGGTGTTCTTTACCTTCTCCATCTTCAGGCGTTTTTAAGATTTAGTCACATATTCGTATTCTCACAATGTGGTTCCAAGTGTTGTCAAAGTCCATACCACGATTATGCCATGAGTTTGTTAATCATGAACAACCTGTTTGATAGCTTAGCATGAAAAACAGCAGCTAGCTGAGTGATGCGTCAGTTGCGGTCGAGCCGACTCAATCCGCTAGCTGTTCTAATTGAACGATCTTAAAACATTTACACTTAAATTGTATATCAACATTCACACATACAACTTAGATTTCAAAACTGGGATCAAATTTAAGGGTTAGTGGTACAGCTTTATGAACAGATATTTTGGAGCTGAAGGGATCGGTTCCTGTTGGGGAAGTGAGACAAATAATGCGGTTCTCAGACCAGGGTCGGAAGTCCCATCAACTGAGCGAAGGCGACGTTCAGAGAAACAAAAGGAGTGATAGCGACATCTTGTGGGATCAAAGAGCAAATTAAATAATTCAGTCAAAAGTTGAGTTGACTTCCTGAAAGTAACGAATGGTATTTCTGACAAATAGCAAATCTGGCGTAAACTCATATCAAATCTACCGAGTTTTCTTAGCTTATTAATAGGAAAATTCGCCTTCTAGTTGCTTTAGCAAGAACTTTGTCAATAAATCTAGTCTTTTTTAGGCATACCTTGAATATGGTGTTGCCATTTAATATACTTAAGAATTGTTTCTTTTTATTTAAAATGTAATTAAAAAATGTCGGAATAAATTGTTGAAAACAGAAGTGAAGTAAAACAAACAATCATATTTACTATCTATTTAGCACAATAAAAACATTAATTTGATGAAATTATTATAGTTTTATTGACACCTTTAGAATATTATTCCATTATGACCAATAGATGATGTTTCTTTTTCAAACATTCATAAAATAAACCATTAACACATTCAATGACCATAAAAATAAATTGCTGACTTACAAAATACTCTTATAAAAAGATATCCAAACTCCACTAACAATGTAATTTCTAATCATCAAAAAATGTGTTCAATAAAAAGGAGATATCTTAATGTGCAAATATACAGAATTATTTTCTAACATTCTGTACCTAGTTCTCTATTTTGGCATACATTTGGACTTTTTGTTTTATTTGTTTATCTTTGGCACAATGCACCAAAAGTAATCCTCACATCACTACTGAGTAAAAGAAAAATTGGAAACAGTGCTTGTTCTCACAAAAAATGTAAACATTATAGCATTCGTATAAGGCAGCAAGAGAGGGATCTTGATCTCTGCAGGTCACTCCTCCTTTGACCTCTGGGCTTTGCTCAGGAGAAAAAGTGGAATCACAAATGAGGCTGACGTTATGAGAAAGCAAGTCTGTGCTCCTGCAATCCAATAAACTGAAATAAAATACAGAAAAAAAATGAATAAACATAAGATGTAATTACCCAAACAGCAAAAATAGAGGCATCTCAAAGTAATTCCAGATTTGTTGGAGACAGATATAATTTATGTGAAGCTAAATTCAAGCACTAAAAAGCTGAAAGGGCCATTATTTTTCTATTCTTTAGCTTCCTTACCAGAGGATGACACCACCGGCCCAATCGCTCTTGCCAGGGCACCCAAACTACGCAGAATCCCCATCACAGTACCTTTCTGATTAGCTGACCCTAATGAAACATCCAACAGAGAACAATCAGCAACTTCGAGCTCAAAATCATAACATAAAAAAAAAATAAAAAGGAGACTCACCATGGTCAGCAACAAGGGTAGAGAGACAGGGAACTACAATTGCTGCAGCTGTAACAATCAAAATATGAACACAAATGTGTAAATAAATTAATCATTAAATTAAATGAAGATAGAAATATTGAGAAACAATTTCCATTTGCTTTGAGGGAAGCTTTATCTCCAGGGATAAATTCTTGGACCTGCTCTTTTTAACTCAAAATTTATCTTTGAGCTAAATTTTGTTTAATTTTTTTATGTATGGGAACTGCTGTGTGGATGACACACAAGTTCACATCCATATTAAACCTGATAGCAGGATTTTTTTATATATATATTCTTTTTTGAGTGTTTAAATAAAATGCAGAAAAGAACCAAATAAGTATCTGAAAGATCCTCAAATGCCTAGAAAAAAAATCTGCTGATCTTTAATAACATAATCCTTGTGACTTCTGGTAAAGAATCTATAGTAAGATGTGGTAACTACACCTTTTAATGCCGCTATTCTTAATTTGTTTTAAGAAAATTTATTGTTCGATTAACTTTTCTTCAGATGTCCATAAAAGGTTTACAGGCAGCCACTAATCATCTCCTATTAATTATATTAACAATAAAAATGAAAAGTTACTACGATTTGAGTTGATTCAAAAATTGCATCACTGCCCTCATAAAAATATAATCAGATAAAAAGCAAACACGACTCACCAAAAGAGTATAATGCCAAGCCGATATAAAGCATTGCAATATTCCACGATAATCCAATGAGAATGAATGCTGGGATCAGCATCACTATTGCCTGAAAAAATTAAGATTTATTTCAGTATTATATTTTTCTGCCTGTTCGGTATAATATTCATCATGCAGATAGATTATATCGTTACCATGTAAACAGCACGTATGTGTTGCCCAGGTTTGATTCTTCGAGCGTAACCCCCCTGGATTAAAGCCATGATGACACCAATGAAGAAGAACATCTTTCCCTGCTGCATGCTGTTTACAGAAAATAAAAGCATTTATGTTCCTCCTTAGAGTTTCTGCCGGTTTCACCAACTCAAATTTAAGACTTTATAAAATCATTATGAATGGAATTTAAGACCTATATCTCAAAATAAATGTGCACTTCATCCAGCCATCTTGCAATAAATTTCCATTTGCCCATGATAGATGCGAAAAAGCTAACTAGATAGCAAGGCTATGTTAGCATTGAAGATGATTGCGTGTGGCTCAAGATTTTGCCTGACAGAAAAGCCCCGCCAAAAATAAAAAATAAAAAATACATAGAATATACGCGATTACGGGAGAGGATTAAGGTCACTAAAAAGAATTCTAATTAAGTCGAAATCGAAATAAATTACCAAACATTCTTAAATTAGGAGAATGTAAATTATGTTATTAGCATTTAAAAATAATCGTATAACTTCTTGTAGGATTTGTAAACCTAAACGTTATCCACACTGAAAGCCTGTCCCAAATGTATTAGGCAGATTGGGGTTTTAAGACTACATTTGCCTTATGTATTTAGTTTAAACATTTCTGATTCTGAGAAAAATAATTGAGAACGCTGAGATTAAAGTGAGAACTTTCTTTTCTTCTCCCATCAGCCCTAATCCTCTTCCATCCGATTCAATAGTCCAGCCAAGACAAAATCTAATACGTCTAAAGCCAACTTTCTTTTTAAAACTTAATTCAAGACATTTTAAATCCTTAATTCTAGATACATTAATTTTTAAGGATGTGCGGACACCCTGCTGCTAATATACAATTTTATCTCTGGGTTTATACCTTGTAAACTGGAAGCGCTGGTGAGTCAGAAAACTCAGGTTGAACTCTAGACCAGAGAACAGGAAGAGGTAGCAGAAATAAACCAAACCCAACACTTGGAGTTTCTGCATTCCTGTAAGAAACACAGACCCACTTCCTGTCAGCAGGCCATAGTCCATTTATAGTCTAGTTAGAGGATACACTGATGTAGAACCAGCACCCACTTTCTTTAGAAGGTGGTTCCTTCGTCTTGGTGACAGCAGTGAAATGGAACAAGGAAACTGGACTGAGAAGGTCCAGTGAGTCTCCACCATGAGAAGATGAACCCTGGAATGACAATAACTTTACATTTCTGAAAAAAGCCAACATTAAATACATTGGAAATACAGTAAAAGATGCAAATTAACCAATAATTTTAACTTTTTAAAATAAGAATATCTACATTTTTTTTTTTGCTTAAAATCCAAAAACTACTGTATGTATGATTTGTAGCCGAGGATGCATCTGCAGCTAAATAAATACTTCTAACATCAACATGAGCAAAGCTCAGCTCTTGACTTAGAAATAATAGTGTAAAACTAATTTGGTGATTATTTTTCAGATTAAGTGATTCATAACTGGATAGCAAAAGGTGCAAAAACACAAGTATGTTTGGGCTAGTTTGTAATGCAAACATGTTAGTACACTTGAAATAAGACAAAAACTAACTTACAAGTAACTTTTAAGCAAGATATAAGAGTTTGTTTTAAGTTAATAATTCCTTAATATTATTTCACCATTACAAGACATTTTACTCATGTGATAAGTGAAATAATTTGCCAATGGAACTAGTACTTTCTCATCAAAACTAAGGGATTATTGATTTAAAACAAGCTCATATATCTTGCTGAAAAGTTACTTGTAAGTTAGTTATGACTTAGCAGATGATTATGTCAATAATTGATTAATTGCAGTCATTGTTTCAGCTGTACTCAATGTGTTGTGAACTGAAGTGAAGGTTGGAAGTGTAGGTTCCTCTTTATTACAGCAGAGCCTCCACTTCATTGCTCCATACAGTATGTAGTCACAGTTTCTCACACTATCTCACTACAAGCTAGTCAGACTCTGCTACATCATTGCTCAGTCCTGCCTCAATGTAAATCCAACTCCACATAGAGCCCCAACACAATGTGTCATTATCTAGTTTTAGTAACATCACATAATCTTGAAAACGCTTTTCCATGAAAAATGAAATGACATTTTGCCCTAAATCCTCTACATTCACAGTTTGTAACTTCAGAGCCACAAATGGATCTTTACATCTTTCACGATGGCTCTCAACAACTTCACTGAAAATTATGAAGCATGAACTGAAGTTTCTAAATATAAATATAAAAATAAATGCTGGTTTGAACAGTTTCGAATCACGTTCATGGAATAACAGCATTGAATTACTACATTAGAATGGCACTGAAAGGCGTCAGTAATATTTTTTAGACCTTTTGTGTCTTCATTAGGTTGGTGGCTGTCTATGGTGACTGCAAAATGTCATATTGAACAATGACATTTTAAATGAGTAACATTTAGTTTTTATATTATGACAAACATTTTAATTTATTCCAGTTATACCATATCTACTTATGTATGATTTTTTTTCATAAAAGCCTAAATAAGTTTCTGCTGTTTGACTGTGTAACTTTACAATCAGCGCCCCATAAAAGAAAATGGATAAATTTTTTATATTTTTATGTTTTCCTAACTTTAAAACCTAAAATAAAAACGAAATAAAATTGTGGTTCTTTAAAAAGATCAATTCAATTCAAATAATAATAGACAAAAACATTATCATTTAAAATTACAAACTTCTCATAGTAGATTTTTATGAAAAATTATAAGCTGAGTCACAGCATTTGCAGCTCTAAAGTTTTTTGTAGCTCAACTGAAGGCAAAATGACTCTTTGGATTGTAAATATTGTGGATCCAGCAGATCTACAGATACAGAGGTTGATGAAATCTGAACCACTTGGCTCGAATAGAACAAAGGTCTTCTGGGACATTTAAAGCATCAAGTGTCCATCCGATGACGCGTCAGCGCTGGAACACAATGTTCTGTAAACTCGCTGCTGTTTTGGGTTCAGCGTAGAACGCTGAAATAACTTCTTGACTCCCTGCAGAAACTTTCTGAAACTGTATCGTCACCGTGACAACCCAGGAAGTTACTGCTGTGGGCAACAAATGGAAACCGAAAACGTTTTCCAAAAGGACTTGGATAGGAGGAAGCTGGACGGGTTTTTCTTGCTTCAACTCCAACCTGAAAAGGTTCTATGCTGAGGTCCGGAGTTTCTCACCCACATGTGTTGAGGGTCATTTCTTACCCAGTGGTTGAAGTTTAAAGTTGTTTTCAAGTCTATTTGACTCTTCTATCATAACAATTATAAAAACAACAATAATACCACCATCTTTAATCTATTGTTAGTCCTTTTGCTTGCGTGGTGATGTAAATTTTCTGCTACAATGGTAAAATCCAAAAAAGGGGATATTTTCCAATTAAATTTAATATTTGACTACCGTCCTCTGAAATAGTGCATTATTTTTACTGCATTTTGATTCTGTTTACACTATTTATAGACCAATACAGCTACTTAAAGTCCCCATAAAACCACTGAATTAACCACTGACAGGTTAATTCTATGTTCTTTGTGTTGAAAGGACAATTTTACTCTGATTGGGAGACAAAATTACCAATCAGGTACTGGAAAACATTTTACATAATCTCAGCTAGAATTTGGCAATTAAAAGAAGCATTTGACAGGATGAAAGGTTCAAAACAATTAATCAGAATATCCTAAATTGCCTTCCTTAAAACAAAAACATTTCCAGAATATTAATGGGGACCTATGAAGCAAAATTCATATTTTGCACTATTTTGTACTTCCATATGTGTTTCTACTGCTTCTAAAAACAGCCTAACAGTCTTTAAAAAAACTCCGTTATTTTCTGGCAATAAGTTAATGATTTTTGTGTCTGGAAAATGAGCTGTTTGAAAAACCTCTTTTTACAGCCACTATACCATTACCTAGCAGCCCCAGCCAGTCCAGTCCATCACCTAGCAACCCAAGTGGAACTCTGGCAATCATACAATTTGGGGGGCGTGGCCAGCAGGACTCTTCTCATTTGGATTTAAAGGGACAGAGGCCCTAAAACAGCTCAATCTGAAAAGAGTTCAAGGGGAAGATAAAGGAGTTCCAGACTAAAATCTCATTATCTAAGAATGAGTTTGTGAAAAAAAATGACCATGTTCTGTACAGCCCATTAGCAAATTCTAATAATTCAAAGGAAACATAATAGACCACCTTTAAGAAACATCACATTTATTTATACTTTACACTCACCTTAATGACCTTAGGAAGCGTTTCTGGTAACATCATCCAAATGAAGAAAATATCAACAACACTGAAGGTCAAGGCGAGCAGAGCTGGAGTTTCGTAGAAGACATTTCCTGTTGTTTTGGAGCTAATAGCAAAGTAAGCACCCATGAGAGGGCCAACGGTGAAGCCCAAGGAAAAGGCAACACCAATCATTGCCTGGTCAAAAAATAAAAATAAATAAATAAAAATCACTTAAATATATTTTAAGAAAAAAATGGACTTGCAACTGCATAAATGAGAAAACTGTTGGCATGTGAAATGTAGAAATGTTAATAAGAATTTATTGAACACCGCAGAAGCCTGTGCTCAGCAATAAAGTTATCTTAGTAAACTAAAACTAACAAAATAACAAAAATGAGAAAACATTTTTGTTCACTGAAATAAATTTAAACAGTAAATAATGGGGAAAAAACTATAACTAACTGCAACACAATTGTGGGTTTATAAAACTAACTAAAAAGAAACTAACCCCTAGAAATTAACCAAAGTATAAAAAAATAGAACTACTAACCAATAAAAACTAAACAATATTTAACTAATAAAAACTCAAAAATACACGCTACAAACTAATTAAAACAAACAAAAGGTTACAGGAAAATAAAACTAAACCATGACAAAAAACTTCAAACTTTGACCCTGCTCACCATTCCTCTGTTCCGTGCTTTTGGACACGGCAGGTCCGCCACGATGGCAGTGCAGAGGCTGACGTTTCCCTTACAAATGCCCCCAATTACCCGAAACAACAGGAACATGGCGAAGCTCTGGGAAACCGCCCAGACCGCGTAGGAGGCCGCCAGCCCTACCTGACAAACAAAGCACCCAATTAGCCCCAAACTGGTGGAATACAACTCACTGGGTTTTATCATGGAGAACAAGAAACATTTAAGGTGTCATAATGTCCTTCTTACTGTGGTCAGAATGAGGAGAGGTCGTCTGCCATGACGGTCAGACAGAGCGCCCGTTACAGGTGAGGACAGAAACTGTAGCAAAGAAAAGAGCGACCCAATCAGACCTGAAAGACAAGATAAAAAGTATTAAACTTGAAATCATTTCTCTTTTTCTTCATCGTCATTCAGCTCAAAAGTCTGAGTTTTGTGTATGAATCTCAGATTTATGGAATAAAGGGATTGGAATAACTTACCTCCAAACAGAACAGAGTTATATTTCTTTTCCATAGGAATCCCAACAGCCTCCCTAAACCAGTCCACCACACTCTGCAGAGACTGATAAGTGACATCCTGGCCCAGAAAAAAAAAAAAAATCACAGAGAGGCCACTTCAGGGTGAGTCAGCACACAGGCCTCCCAAACTAATCAAATTATATGCTGGTTATCGCTTTTTTGGAACAAAAACACCTTCTGTTCACAGCGGGACAGAAGTCTGAACACGTCCAAATTCCTGCACTTTTAAAGTGAAGCCAAGTGATTTTATTCTGCTGTCTTTAAACTGTTTTGGAAAATCCTACTGACCCCTGCTTGAGCATAATGATCCAAAATGGAAGGCAGCAGTGGCAGAATCAGCGTGAATCCCAACAGATCCAGCAGCAGGATGATAAACACGATGCCGATGACCTTCGACGAGAAGGAGCCTCCATCTCCAGCTGCCTCATTCATAGCTGACGTTCCTGATTAGATTAGTTCCTCTATTCCTGTGAAATAGTATAAAGTAAATGTTGACATATCAGCAGACCCAAACTTCTTACAGCTCTAACTGCAGAAAACAGAGGGTCAAAAAGGTTACGATTTCAGGGAGAATACAAATCATGACACTTTATAATTTTTGTTAAAAATAAAAAATAGACAACCTTATATTTTTTTCTACTTAACAGTAAAAAAACAATTAATAAAAGAAAACATGTTGAAGTTTGTGGTTGAAAAATGACAAAATGTGACAGTTTTTTGAGTATGAATATTTTTGTAAAGCAATGTACATTTGATATTTATTTTAAATAAAAATCGAAAGAAAAATAACTTAAGTGTCATGACAGTAAAAAAAAAAGAACAAACTATCACTTTGAGAATTGATAAAGGCATCAAAGTAGTTGTAGGATTATAAAATATAATAATATTAAAATACTATTTCTTGAAATGAAATGAAATGAAATGAAGTTTATGAAATGAAGTTTATTCGAACATGATACAAATATAAAAAAAAAATAAAATAAAATAGTGCACAGTAACAAGAAGTGCATAAGAAAGAAGAGAAAATACAGATTTTTAGTTTCAGTTAACATATCATGCTCAAAATGGGGTAGGAAGAAGTGAGAACTTATAAACTCCTACCCCTAAACACTTGAGACTTTAGAGTCCTACTGTCATTAAAAAATCAAAATCAAAGTGGCAGTCAGAAGTAACAGTTACTAATATTTACCTATACATTTTCCCATTTTATGCTGGTTTATCTTTCTAAACCCTTACACCAAGTTGTTATCTTCAATACACACCTTATTGCTTTCTGTCCCCATGTGTGTATCTATTGAAAATTACCTCTTTGTACTTTCTTTTGAATTGAGTTAAACTAATGCTTTGTTTTAAATCTTCATGTAACCTATTCCATAACTTTACACCTTTAATTGAAATACAGAAGCTTTTTCTTGTTGTTCTAAAGTTGCGGATCTTGAAGTTTGAGTGACCCCTTAAGTTATACCCCCCTTCTCTTTCAGAAACGTGCTCATGTGCTCAGGTAACAACTTTTTAGATACCTTGAACATAAATTGAGCCATTTTAAATTCTACAAGCTCGTCAAATTTGAGAATTCTGGATATTATGAAGAGCGGGTTTGTATGCTCATAATAACCGACATTATGGATGATTCTAATGGCTCGTTTCTGTAGGACGGTTACCGGATGTAAAGAGCTCTTGTAATTAACTCCCCACACTTCACAGCAATATGATAGATATGGTAAAATCAGAGAGTTATATAGAATATGAAGTGATTTAGCATTCAATACATGTCTAGCTCTAATGGATATACTTCTACTGAGTTTACTCTGTAAATGTTGAATATGAGGTTTCCAACTGATTTTGTCATCTATTATTAAACCGAGGAACTTATTAGCAAAAACCCTTTCTAGAGTTACGTCCTCTATTTGAACTTGGATTTCAGTATTTTTATAACAGTTCCCAAAGACCATGAATTTCGTCTTGTCCAAATTTAGGGATAATTTGTTATGGTCAAACCATATCTTTAACTTACTAATCTCTGAAGTGACTGTTGAGAGAAGATGCTCTAAATTGTCTCCTGAGGCTAGAATATTTGTGTCATCAGCGAATAAGATAAATTTTAATACATTGGACACTTTACTGATATCATTTATATAAAGATTAAATAAAACTGGTCCCAATACTGATCCTTGTGGTACTCCACAGACAGTCTCCTGCCAATCAGATTCCACATCTCCCAATTTCACAAATTGTTTCCTCTTTAAATAACTCCTCATCCAGCCAGAAACTACTCCCCTAATTCCATAGCGTTCTAATTTTATAAGTAGGATTTCATGATTTATTGTATCAAAAGCTTTCTTTAAATCTATAAATATCCCTACTGCCAGTTTCTTACTATCTGTTGCGTTGGTTATTTCTTCTATTAAGTCAGTTACGGCCAGCGATGTTGACCGGTTTGCTCTGAATCCATATTGACTGCTGATAAGTAGCGAATGTTTTTCTATGAATTGTTCCAGTCTTTTCTTAAAGAGTTTTTCCAGGATTTTAGAAAATTGTGGGAGAAGAGAAACAGGCCTGTAGTTAGTGAAGAGGTGTTTGTTGCCAGTTTTATACATTGGTTTGACCTTCGCTATTTTCATTTTGTTGGGAAATGATCCTGTTTGAAATGATAAATTGCAAATATAAGTTAGTGGTTTAGAGATTCCTTTAATTACTATTTTAATAGTTTTCATGTCCAGATCATCACAGTCAGTGGAAGTCTTATTTTTACAGTTATTCACGATGTTTATGATTCTTAATCTATTATCTGGTTGGAGACAAAATTTCCTTTTTTGTAAAGCTTATATGGATGCTACTAAGAAGCATTTCTAATAGTAATGTAATTAAAAGGCTGTAGTATAAATATTTAAGGAAATATTTGCAAATCTGGCTCTTAAACGCAATGGCGATGCGTTTAAGAGCCAGAAGAAATGTTAAGAGAACTGTCTGTAAATCATCACCCTTAGTATTCGCAGTCTTCCAGTAAGTTATCAGGAAAGACACAGAGAAAGTGTGATCAAGGAAGAAGGAAACAATTTCTGTACATCTTGTAAACCAGCCTTTCTGAACTCCTCATTCCAACAATCAAACTCCAAATCAAACTAACATACATTTTCACGACTTTATGTGTTCGCAGAATCAAGTACCGATCGACACGTATCAGCATCTCCCCTTTCGAGCAACAGGAACACAAAAGGAACTTTACCTACAGTGTTTTCGTCAGCTGGGTAAACTGCAGTAGCTGCTCCCGCTCAGAGGAGTCGATAAGGTTTACCTTCTCCACCTCATCGGTCCTCGGCTGTCGATCCATACCAGGAACTGCCGTCCTTTCATTTGGATGACAAGAATGTGGCGTAATCGCTGCCTTCAAGGCACCCTCGTAAGCTCGTAATTTTGAGTTTCAACACGAACGTCGTAGCCCAATCGTGCTATGGATATAAATTTATTAATTAATTTATTTTTTTAAAGCTGTCTTTTCAACCATTTGGACACCTTAAATGTTAGGTTCGCATTTTGACACAATTTTATTTTGGTTTCAAATATTAGCATGAACAGTTTTGTATAATTTTACACATCGAATTTGTTAGAATAAAATAACCGTCAGACATGACTTATTTTATTGTTGCACAGACGCAACAGTGAAATATCGTCTGAAAATACTAAATTATATGTATTTAGCAATATATTATTTGCATATTTATGTATTTATAGGCACTTTTCTGTGGCTAAGAGTCATTTCGTTTCCAATTTTGACAAAAATAATTTTACATCAAGGTCGGGCAGATATGATCATACTTAGAGGATTATGCTAATATAGTTGAGCAGTAGTTGCATTTAGTTACTTCTCTGAATTATTTTTATCTGTAAAATGCCGAAATATAAGCATAACGTAATATTTTTATTCATCTGATGATCTAATTTTTAAATATCAAACAATTTTTTAATCTGTTACTGAAGTTGCTTCTTTACCAAATACTTTTTTACTCTTAATTTCTTCTATGGCTACTTTTTATTTGAGTAAAAATATGTTGTAGTCATACAATTTTTACTTCAGTGCAATTTTTGTGTACTCTACCCACCTCTGATTAGCACACAAGTTACCATATTTGGACAATTGTTTGTCAATTTACGACTCAACATGTTAAAATTAAAATTAAAACATGAAATGCCATTGTGTGTAATGAATCTATACAATAGTTTTACTTCTGAAGCTAATCTCAAGCAAGAATTGCAGTCTTCACTTTCATTTTATTAGTTTAAAGTACAATGCAAGTGGGAGAAATTAATTTAATAACTATTGAAATGCAAACAAAATGCTTAAATCTAAAGGTTTACTGAAATAAAAATAGAACCAAATAGTTAACCTTAATAAAATTCAAAAAAGCAAAAGTGCCTTATGGAAGCAGAGGCACGACCTACAATCTAGCATAAAGGTAAAGTTTTGAATTCAAGCACGGTTCACAGTGTTAGTGTCTGCATATTTTACAGCAACAGCATCGGGGTAATAACTTTCCTGGAACTGCAGTTAAAACATAAATGAATAGTAACATTTTTAAAGAATAGAAAACTATTTTGACTTTAACCTTTCAAGACAGGTCACATACAATACTGTCATCCTCCTATTCTAAAGTTTATTTGCTTACTGTTGATGTATAAAACAGCAGTTGTATTAAAAAAAACATTTAATTAGAAAAGGATTAAAAATCTAAAAAAAAGGAGCTGAATAATCATAACAGTGGGAACAGTTTGAGAAGAAAGAGAACAGTGAAATACTTATATCAGAGAACACAATGGGGAAACTTTATACTCCATGACGTAAGATGTGGCGATTCAGCTCAGAGACGTTCGTGAGATTTCGTCCACATAGCTCACAAGTAAACGGTTTCTCGTCATGCAGAAGGTCAAAAGCTCCATCCATGGGGGCGAATGCATCTAAAAAACAAGAGGTTAATCATTACTATATAAGTTACCTTTTGAATGTTAACATCCTCTCATGATATTAAAAATGTCCAGAGTATTACTTCTATAAGAATAAATAAAAAATAAAAATTATCAGACTAAAACTGTACTAATATGAGAATAATATTATTTCTGAAGCAAAGCCATAATATTAAGAAAATAAAGTCGAATGAGAACGAAGTCATCATATTTAGAGTGAAGTCAATATTGCGAGAATAAAGTTGTATGACAACAAAGTCATACTATTACAGCAAAAAAGTCAAATTACAATAATAAAGTTGAAATAATAAGAGAATAAAGTCACGATATTACAAGAATAAGGCTATAATATCTAGAGAATAAACATAATACGAGAACAAAGTCATAACATGACATGAATATGGGAAACATCATATTCACAAAACATGGCTTCAAGTGGACAGATATGAAAGTAACCAATTTACTTTTAATATTTTCATTAACCCTGTAAGACTATTATTACTGCTCTAATAATAGATACAAATTTCCTAAGAAGAAAATTGTAATATTGTCTATATTTATCCACGAATGACAGTTCTGTGTATTAAATGATACATACATATACAGTTTGTATTTGTATGTGTATATGTAAGTGCAGATAAGATTCTAATCGTTTGAAAACTTTGTGGTTGGGGTTGGATGGGCAGGAAACCAACAAAAAACTACAAATTGGGGCGTGCTCCGGTGGCGTAGAGGGTAGCGCGCCCCACGTTTGGAGGCCTTCAGTCCTCGACGCGGCCGTCGCGGGTTCGATTGTGGTATAAGGGACACTAGAGCCCACAAAAAGACCCCCTGGTGGGGGAAAAAAAAAAATAAAAAACTACAAATACACTGAGTACTAAGGACCCATTAGGGCAACATTTACCTTCCCACCAGAGCTGGACAATAAATCAATAACAGATTGACACGTGATCAATATCAACAGATAACACATCTGATAGAATATTCAATAATTTCACTGAACTCCAACCCAGATCGCACAGCATTCTGGGGGATGTACAAAACATAAGAAAAACAATCCTACCATCATGAAGATGTGGGGAAACCTGAACCTTGCACTCGTTTTTCTTAACTTCAACTTCTCCGTCCGTCTTCTCCATTTGCTCATCCTCCTTTTCCTCCTCACATTGTTCGAGATGGCGTGGCTCTTCCTTCGCACACTCCTCAAGTACTGCTTTTTCTCTGTTCGGTTCAGAGTCATCCTTAATGATTTTTGGACTCTGGCTTTGCTCCCGTTTAAAGTTCACCATCAAGCTGCCCAAACTCCCCCTGTGGGCCAGTTTGAGTCGAGTTTGACTGGGGGAAAGTGTCAGTAAATGCGGCTCAAACCTGAAACCCTCTCGAAGCTTTGACGTGTTTCCCTGTGGAGAATTCATTTTTGTTGTGGCTGGATTTACAATAATGTCTTGAATTTTGAGGTTCTGAGCCAAAGATGTGCTGCAAACTTTATCGTTTATCTCGTTGTCTGCTCCATTCCCCTCTGTCGTTTGTTCCATTTTAACGGTTCTCTCCTGACCTGCCCTCTTGTGCGGTTTGTGCAGGCTCCCGTCTTCGTCCAGCCGCAGGACGTGACACACAATGTCATCTTCTACCATCGCCTCGATGCTCTGGGATTTACAGTGATTCTCCGTAAAATGCAGCCCATCGGCCTTTGCATCGGTTATTTTACCAGATGTCAAACTCCTCCGTGCAACTTTTTCATCCTGTCTGTCAGTCAGTGTGGTTTGGTTCTTCCTGCAATCGTTGTATTTAATATCTGCATCACTGCAATCTTCAGCCTTTGGTTCAGTATTTTTTTCATGCTGCTCTTTTGCAGGTTGATGGAAGGCTACATTCTGGTCTCGTGCTTGTGTGTCCTGCTCGTGTCTTTGCAGGACGGAAGTGTTTTGCTGAATAATGTCAGAACCAGAACTGTTGGCAGGTGTTTTTCCATTTTCCTCCTGCTCCTCAGGTTCATGTTCTTCCTTCATTGGAAACATCATGTTCTCTGTGGAGTGATAATCTGGAATGCTGTCAGTTTGTGGAATGTCGTCACGGTCAGGGGTAAATTCCTCGGCTTCCAGCTCGTCGCTGTCGGAGCCGTGACTAATGTTGGCTTCGGGTCGGGAACCCGTCCTTGCTTCCAGCTGATCCAGGCTCACCTGACCCACGAGCTCATGGTTTCTTAAAACCTGCAGAAAATATTTAAATATTAATCCAGAAGACTTCATGAGTATGCAGATATGATGGATGGATGGGCAAACTGGTGGATGAATGGACAGATAGTCAAATGGACAGATAAATGATGAATGGATGGATGGATGATCGGATGGAAGGGCAAATTAGTGGCTGGATGGATAGGAAGGCGAATAGATAGATGATGGATGGATGGATGATCAGATGGATGGATGGATAGTCAAAGATAAATGATGAATGGATGGATGAACAGATGGATGGATGGATGATCAGACGGATGGATGGATGGATGAATGGACAGATAGTCAAATGGACAGATAAATGATGAATGGATGGATGGATGATCGGATGGAAGGGCAAATTAGTGGCTGGATGGATAGGAAGGCGAATAGATAGATGATGGATGGATGGATGATCAGATGGATGGATGGATGGATAGTCAAAGATAAATGATGAATGGATGGATGAACAGATGGATGGATGGATGATCAGACGGATGGATGGATATTCAAAGATAAATGATGAATGGATGGATGATCAGATGGATGGGCAAATTGGTGGATGGATGGATAGGAAAATGGATAGATAGATGATGGATGGATTTTTCGAGACTTTTATTTCTGCAATTTGTTTCCAGTATTGATGGAAATAGCTGCATATCTAAAACGAATCCTTAAATGTTTCAGGAATAACAAAATGTGATTTAAAGAAACAATTACTGATCTCTGAAAGTATTATTATAGAATATTTATTTTAATTATCCATCAGCTGGAGAGTTCTCAAGCACTGGCTTTATCATTTTAAGTTTTGAGGTTAAAACCAGTTCAATTCCAACCAAAAGCCACAATAAAAACTAAAATCTGTCCAACACAAACTTTTCCTTTCACAGCGGACAGCTGGCTGAGCAAATAGACTTCAAGGAATGTCAGTGATGCAGAGAAGACGCCTCCTCACCTGATGCTTATCACTCAGGTGTGCCTCCAGGTCTGTGAGTCGAGTGCAGTCAAAGTAGCAGAGTCGACACTTGTAAGGTTTGACGTCGTCGTGCCTCATCATGTGCAAGCGCAGGTTTTCAGCGCTACCGCTGCTGAAAGTGCATTTGTGACAGCGAAAGACGATGCCTTGCAGGTATCGGGAAAGTTTTGGGCGGCGAACTTCTATGGGCATGACACGCTCCTCTGAAATGAAGCAAAAAAACAAACAAGAAGCGGGGTTGAAAATAAAACGACACATCAGAGGGCGGGAATCTCGTAGAAAATTTGGCGCACCTCGATGCAAGACGATGTGGTCGATCATGTTGTTCTTGTTCTTGGTCTGGTAGAGGCAGAACGGGCAGCGAAGGTCCTTCAGATAAGTTGGCTTGGATTGGCAGGTGGAGTGGCCCGTCTCTATATGCATCTCCATGTTTTTCCTTTTTAACATGTAAAAATGCGAACAATTAATCAGATAACAGTAACTGGTTAATCATTAACTTGAGTATACAAACTCAACAAAAGACTGTTTGCTTAAAGAACACACTGAGAGCAGTAAGAAAGTCAAAACTGGACTAAAAATTGATATTTTTTTGGATTTAAAATAAAGAATCCCTTTGTTAGTAAATATTTTTCACCAAAAATTCTTCAAGTGGCGTAGTTTTAGCTTCACATTCTGTAAGAGGAATTTCCTACTAAGGATCTTTTGCTATCCAGCTATCAATTAAATGAAAATGAGTAGGCCTGTCACAATAACCAATAAATCAATTTATCATATGATAACTTAAAACAAGCTCAATAATTTCCATTGGCATGATTTATCACTTTCTCTTTATCTCTCTTTCTACCAAAACCTGGTGATAAAGTCTTCAATTGGTGTTTTGGTTTCAATAGCCTTTTTCTTTGAGGACAATTTTGTTTACAGAGACTTCATAATTTATTTTATTTGATATTTCTGTTGTTTTCATGTGTTCTTGCATTCTTTTGGCATTCCCATTATACTAGTTGAAAACGGTCTCAAAACAACATTATCGTTTGTTATCTCTGGGACAATGTATCCTCCAGCAAAATAACAATTAACGATTTTCCTCTACTGACATATCAACAGTAACTGTTGATATGTCAGTAGAGGAAAATCGTATAAAACAAAGAACAGTTCTCACTAACTGAGACTCGAGTCCGTTCACGGCTTAGAGGCGTTGAAAAGAAACATTTCTCCTAAACGACACACCCCAGCAGGTAGAACCTGGCCTTCTCTGATCATATAAGTAATCTTGGAGTTGTTTTCTTTCCATGGTATCTTCAGTTTTTCTTTTAAGCCACTTATCCATTACTATTTTTAACCAAAGTCATCGGTAAGCTAGCGGTAGCGTCGCACTTCGAGCGGACCTCACGGCAAATTAACGGTCGTTTACATGCAGTAACCCGCGAACCACTAGAGGGCGTCCACGGATCACAGTTTGAAAAGGACTGATCTAAATGTTACTTAATTGATGCCACATTTGACTGCAGCTTACCTTAAACCCGTGTAAAACTCGCAGTCTTTGCACCTTAGGATTTTCTTCCCGTGCCGGTTAGCGTAGTGCCGCCGGATGCTCGACAGGTGCTCTGTGTTGAAGTTGCACATCTCACACTGAAGGTTTCCCTCAGACAAACTGAGTTCATGCAAATTCATGTTAGTTTTGTCCACATTTTGTGCCATCAGGCTGTAGTGGGTCAACTGCCGCTGAACATTTGGAGGCTCCGAATACGACTCTGTGGATTCTGTCAAAAAGTCCAACTGTGTTACCACTTCAGCAATTATAAAAAAGAAAAGAAAAAGAGTAATTCTGACAGATTATATAAGTTAAATCAGATTTAAAGTGAATAACTTGCCTTCTACATCCTCTGGTTCTTCATCGAGTTCAGGCAAGTTGTTCAGAACTTCCTTGTCTGAACTTTGAGAAATTTCCTCATCCTTAGTGCTCGTTTCGATGATTTCCTGCTCAATGATGTCTGTGAATTTGGAAACAGGAAAAACCAGATATTTAGATACACTGAATCAAAAGACAAACATTTTTTTCTCACTGTCTGAAGTTAAAGTTAAATTATTTCTATTTGCTAAATGCCAGAAAACCTGGCAAGAACACTTTTTAGAATTTCTTTTGTAACTTGACTCTGTTAAAAACCGAGTAAGTCTCAAATCTCCGCCTGGATATTTTTGCTTATTTTAATTGTTCAAAGCTCTTTAAATGTCCTGAGCGTAAATAATTTTGCGAATTTCTCTATGACAACTGGAACCTTCAATATCTAGCAATTACTTACAATTAAAAGAGTGTTTCATCGGATTAAAATAAAGAAAAAAACATTTCCTGCAATGGCGGGAGAGAAATTATCGTAATAAATCAATATTGACTGGAAAGTGCAATGTCTCCCCTTTCAGAAACTGTTGGAAATGTTTAGATGCCACAAAGTATTGTGGAGTTACAATACCGCAAAGTTGGCTTGTAAAAATGCGTTGTTGCAGACAAATTTGATTGAACTGATATTTTGGCTAACGTTACTTGTAAGTAAGTTTTGTCTTATTTGAAGTGTATTCAGATATTTGCAATAGAAACCAGACCATAAATACTGGGTAAGAATTTATGTTTTTGTAGTGTAATTTATGTCTAAAGGTATTCTCTTCTCCTGTGTGTGAAATACTGCTGGAAAAAAACTGCTGATTTAGTTGCAGTGAAATACCTTATTTAATAAAAAACAAATCAAAGTGGAAATATTGGGTAGATTCTGACCTTGATGGTTTTTCAGAAAATGACTTTGCCAAAGTACCATGAAATTCGTCCGGTAAGCACAGCAGCCGCAGCGGTAAGGCTTCAGAGTCTCAGGTTTATGGAGGAGGTACTTTTTGATGCTGGTGGGAGAAGAAAAACACACACTTATTAAGAAAATAAGTGCAAAATTAGTTTGACCAGTAAATATCGCCAACCATTCAAAATTAAGGAAATCAGTCAAATTTATCAATGCACCTCTCAAAAAATGTCTTGTGTATGTTTATAAATTCATATGCTAAGCATGATGTTATTTTCTCACTACTGTTAAAAAAATTAAAACAGGTTTTACTGCACAAAAATGTACATTTTTAGTATAGCCTTTTATTTGAAAATAAACACAAAGTGTGTGTTATTCAAGAAGAACTGCTGATCATCAGAACATATGGTTATAAGAATTATCATCACATTTTAGGTTTGTCAGAAGGTTCTGAATTACTGGAAAGAGGTAATTAAGAAATGGAAAGACATGACCGTGGTTATTTATAGGATGGAAAAACTTTATATTTTCTGTAAATCTGCAGATTTGTTCAATACTGGGAGAGGTGGGACAAATATGCCAGAAAACTTAAATCCAATTTTCTTTGAAGTAAATGAGGAACTAGCTAAAGTATAAAAATGTTACTCCACTGCAAAAAATACAAAAAAGTAATTCTGGTCTAGTTTCTAGTGCAAATATATTAACATTTGAAATAAGACAAATGAAGTTAAGACTAACTTATCAAGATATAGAGGGTTGTTTTAAGTAAAGGACTTATTATTGATGAAAAAGCACCAATTTCATTGGCAAATAAATTAACTTATGAGAAAATGTCTTTCTAGAAGTGAAACACTCTGCAAATAGAACAAGAACATTTTCATCAATATTAAGGATTTACTTACAACAAGCTAATATATCTTACTGAGAAATTACTTGTAAGTTAGTTTTGTTTTATTTCAAGTGTTCTAAGATATTTGTTCTAAAAACTGAACAAAACATACTTGATAAGATTTTGTGTTTTTGCAGTGCTAAATGTGGCTACATGTTAATGTTCCCTTTCTGTTTTCTGATTACTTTCACTAAAAAATATGTACATGTTAAAAAGAAAAACAGGAGATGAAACATTTGTTGATCTTTTTCAGATTTATTTAGAGCTTAACAGTGGTTTTTTTTTTTTTTTTTAAAGATTTTGTTGGCTCTAGTGGCCTTTATTTGATAGTTAATTGACAGGAAAGTGGGCAAAGAGAGAAGGGAAAAACACGCGGCAAAGGTCACCAGGCCGGGAACCGAACCCGCGACGGTCGCATCGAGGACCAAGGCCTCCACATATGGGCCGTGCCCAACACCTGCGCCGCCACAGAACACCCGGAGCTTAACAGCGTTGATTGTGTTTTTGTTTCCACCATGGGAAAATCAAAAAAATTAAGTAAAAACAATAAAAAATCCTAAACGTTAAATGATAAGTTTTCCTTACTTGTTTTTGAACTCTGTGTTGATCAGATTGTCCAGTTTCTTAATGGCTCCCAGGGCTGCGTGACTCCGCTCATGTGACCGCAGACCTTTGAGCGACATGAACGTCCGCTGGCACCGTTTGCAGGGGTGTCCGGCCTCTTGTGCTTCAGCCTCTGGATCGACATCTGGGACTTTTGACGATGATGGTGGAGGACTGGAAGGAAGGGTCACGACCTCTACCGGTGCACCCGTCCAGTGGCTGAGCTCCACGATAGTTTCAAATGTGGGGAGATTTTTTTTTTCCTGAGACTCCTGAGAATTAAAATCGCAGAAATTAAACTTGCAACTGCAGCTGGAAGATGTGGTAAAAGATGAAGAGCAGAGCAAAAATAAAAAAGTATTTCTGGACTAGTTTCTACTGGAAATGTCTAAGTACTCTTGAAATTAGACAAAACTAACTTACAAGTGACTTTTCAGTAATATAATAAGAGCTTGTTTTAACTCAATATTTCGTAAAAAAATACTTATTTCACTTGAAAACAAGACATTTTTCCCAATAATCTGCCAATGCAAATAGTAAGTTTTCACAATTATTAGGGAACTTTTTTTACTTAAAACAAGCTACTATTTCTTGCAGAAAAGTGACTTGTGAGTTAGTTTTGTCTCATTTCAAGTGTAGTAAGATATTTGAATCAGAATTTCTTTTTTTATGCCATTGTGCACAAACAAAGAACAGCAAAAAAAAAAAAAATAGCAACTCTTGGAAAAACAGAACTGGGATGTTCAGAATAAATAAATAGATAGATAAATAAACAAACAAATAAATGGAATAAGGTTATAGATCGGTCCGCTGTATGTAGCGCTACAACAACTCTTGGGTCGAAACAGTTTTCTTAGGGAGGCGTTTCAGGGTCTTTACTGGAAACTAGACCGAAAATACTTGGTAAGATTTTGTGTTTTTGCAATGAGTTGAAGAGTAACTTACCTTAGGAGACGGGGGATTTGCTGTTCCACTGGCAAAGCAAAGTTTTTTTTGCGAGGCCTCAACCTTCATCTGGTCTCTGTGGCGATCCAAGTGTCTGGTGAGATATCTAATTCCATGCAGATTCTTTCTGCAGAAGTTGCACTTGTAGAGCCCCGTGCTTTTCTTTCTCACTCCAAATGAAACCACCGTAAAGTCAGATTTGCTCCTCAAGTGATGGAAATTGTTATAATGTTCAATCAGCAACTGGGACGAGGCAAACACAGAGTTGGGGCATTTCTTGCAAATGAGATTTAGCTGTTTTTTTAACTCAATATATCTAAAGGGGAAGTTGTTCTTACGTTTGTTGTACTTTTCCAACTTCTTATAAGTACTAAGCGCATCCAGTTTGTGGAAATATTTGTAATGACACTGGAGATTTTTTCGTGTTAAAGCTGAGTAAGGACACAACTCGCACTTGTAAGATGAGTCTTTTTTCAGCACTATCTTTAAGGGGGCTGCTTTTCCATCTTCCCTCTGAAGCTGTACAGATGTTTCTTCTGCTTTATCTTCATTGTCATCTGGCTTCTCTACTTCAGAGAGAAGCTCAGAAACGGCTGCCTTCCCATGTTCATTTCTACTGTGGTTTATTAGTTTCTTGATTGACGAATGAATTTCTGGACAGCTTTTGCACATATACCCTCTTTTATAGGAGCCTTTGCCTTTTGAGCACCTCACAATGTTGGAGAGGAGTATTTCACCTGTTTCCAGTTCATCTGCTCTCACAGTAACACTTGGGTGCTTCATCTGGCAGTGGGTGAGAGTCCCGTGGTAACTGGTATTCACATATGGACAAGTGGGGCATTTAAAGATCAGCTGTTTTTCTGAGTTATTTTGCTCTTGCTGAGATGACGACTCTTTCTTTTTCTGAAATGGCTTGTAAAGTGGAATGTAGTATTTCTGAAAGGCACCTTTTCCATGAGTCCTTACATAATGCTTTGCAAGTCGTCTTTTAAAAGGATAAGTCTGTGAGCACAACATGCATTTATGTATGCCGTCCTTTGGAGACGCATTGTTGTGCTGCTTAAGCATGTGGCTGTTCAGTCCAAGGTTTGTGCTGCAGACATAAGGACACTGTGGACACTTTATCTTGATGTAGACCTTCTTGGTGTGAAGCGAAGTCTTGGAGACGGACTTAAGCGTTCTATTGGGTTTAGCTAGATTGATTCTAAGGCTCAGCTTTGGTGTAGAAGAAGCTGGTTTGGGCATGTCACTCGTGGTCTCATTGTGGTCCTGTTCGCGGTGCCTTTTCAGTTTATTCAGCGTTGCACAGATTTGTGGGCAGGTTTTACACATGTAGCCACTAAATTTTGAAACTTCATCAGAACCGTTTCCTTTCGCGAAGTCATCACAATCCAACAAACGTGCCATGTCCAGATAAAGGCTGTCCGCCCTGGAGGTGGAGACAGGATGTCTCATCTGGCAATGAGTGAGGACTCCCTGATGACTGGTGTTGAAATAGCTGCAATATGGACACTTGTAGACATGCATGTGCCCTTCAATTTGTTTGGGTTGTTTTTTCACATTTCTGCTGTTGAGGTGTTTTATTCCAGTGTGAACGCTCAGACCGCGCTTGCTGTGGAACGTCGCTGGGCATGAAGGGCACTTGATCACATCGGAAGATGAAATTTCTTCATCTGTGTCTTCAAGAGGCACTTGGAAAGATTCAAACAATCCTGGCATTTCGTTGAGGTCATCCAATTCGCTTTTTTCTCTTTTCCCTTTGTCACTTGTGGAATCTTTTACCAGCAAAGGATGAAACTTGTTGCAGTGGCGTGTAAGATAGCGCTTTGCGTTACTTTTGAAAGTACATAATGTGCAATGGTAAGGCCGATCTTGGTCCTTTTGTGAACTTTGGGAAGTCTGGCCTTGAGAGACTGATTTTAGTTCAGTTTTCTCCTCTTTTGAATGTAATTCTTTGATACCGACAAATAACCGAGCCTTCACAGTTGCAAGGCTCATCTGCTTGCAGCCCGGATGTCGGTCCTGGTAGTGTTTATGGACCACCTCTGCTTTTTTGTGACTGAAAACACACCACTCGCAGTGATAGCCTGATTCTAACGCTCCTTTACGGAAACAAAGTCTTAGAACGGCTGCAACTGAGAGTTTTGAAAAGTGAATTTTCCTCATATGTGACATCAAAAGGAACACATACTGAGTAGTAAATGTGCAGTATTTGCATGGAAGCCTTCTATGCGTTTCGGGGTTAATTACCGAGTTGGAAAAGGTTTTGGAAGACATGTTTGTCGCTTCTTTTTTGCCCTCCGGTTTCTCTAGGTTTGCAGCTGACTTCAGAGGAGATTTCTGGAGCTGTTCGAGAACCTTTGACGTGTACTGACGAATATCAGTTTTATTAAAAGGTTGGCAGTGTATTCTGGAGAAATGGTGTGCTACTTCAGTCAACGATCTGTGTTTATAGTTACAATAGTGGCAGAAGAACATCTCCTTGTCCTCTTCTTTTATTATCGGAAGAGGTAATTTTGAAGAATACAACCCGTTCTTTTCAATCTTCTCACGGACCAAAGCTGAATATTTAAGAACACTCTTCCGACTGGAATGTTTGTACTGGTGGACTTTGATTTGATGAGCAATGATTCCCTGTGTTGATGGATTTCCAAGATTGCACAGATGGCAGAAGTATAACTGGTCTACATGCACACTGACTTCAGTTTTTCTAATCTGGGCTTTAGGTTCGCTGCTGTTTTTTACGTGACTACTTGTTTTAAAAGTGATTGGATTCTTATTTTCAATCACCTCAGCACTATACTGTATGATGTCTTCTTTTGACAAGAGCATTTGGGCAGCATGTTTTGCATTATGATGACCAATAACACTTCTGATTTGGGGACTTGCATAGCTGCAAAACTGACAGTAGTGCATGTTCAGCGGTGAACTACATAAAAATTTGTCAGATTTAGACTTGGTTGTTTCCGTGTTAGGTTTAGAAAGTGACATTTTGGTTGTGCTTTCTTTTTTTGAAGATTTCACACTTTTAGGTATGGAAATCTCTGGTGTTTTCAGAGTAGCTTTTGATGGAAGCTCTGATTGGGACAATTTACCATCCTTTGGCAGAGACGGTGCAGGTTTGAGTTTTACTTTCTGTGAAGACGCTGTTTCATCCGTTGTTTTTCTTATATGTTTGGAGGGGGAGCTCCCTTTTGTGGCATAATCTGCTAGAGATTTCACATTTTCAATTTTCAAATGCTCTGGAGAACCTTTGGAAACTTTGGGTGTCGTATCCTTCTCTTTTATTGGTACTGTGGATTTTTCTTTCTGTAAATTTTTTTTCTCAGGCGTCATTTCACGAGCAAATTGTTTGATTTCATCTAACGAAACTAATTTTTCTGGGTGTTTTTTCTGGTAGTGAACCTGCATAGCAACAGCTGACTTGTGCTCAAACTGACACTTAATGCATTTATACAGCGTTGCATCTGGCCCTGTGGAGGTTGGCGGGTGGCGTGAAAGCGTAATTTCCACCTCTTTATGTAGTGTGCTGGTTCTATCAGGAGAAAGCGTCACTGCCTTTTTCGAGCTGGATGTTTGTTCACATGTTTTCTGACATTCCTTCACTAAATATTGACAGAACAATAAAGAATTGTCCACTTCCCAAGTCAGATGATTCTGCTTGTAATGGTGTCTTAGGTCCTTCACTTCGCTGCAGGTGAATGTACATGTGAAACATTTAAACTCCAGTTTGAGTTCATTCAGCTTCATCTTGAACACATCTGGAGTCTCTGGGTGTTTTTCTGTGTAGTGCCACTTTAGGTCAACAGTGCTTGGAAACTCAACCGGGCACTCAAGGCAGCGAAAGGTCGCGCTCTGATCAGACGACTGCTGAATGTAGCCAGCGTTGCATCGGACATACGGGTGATCGCTGGCATAATGAGAGGACACAAGCCCGGAGCTCACATTGCTGTAGTCACAGTGCTTACAGAAATAAACTTTGGGGTGCGGCGGGTCTCTGTCAACAAGCTTGGCCTTCCTTTCCTCTTCTTCGTCACTGACTTCAAATGAAAACTGTGTACTGCCTGAAGGTTTGCTAGTTTTATTTTCAGTTGCTTCTTCTTCTAGTTTGGGTTTCTTACTTGCTGGAGCTTTTAAGCTTTCATTACTGGTCTTTCTGCCAACCTCGCTATTTAACATATTTGTTTGTTCGGCTTGAGAATCGGATCCTCCTCGCTTAGAATGGTAAAGATGGTCAGCATGTTTAAAAACGTCTGACGGTCGAAAAGATACATCAATCTGAGGGGTTTCCTCTAAACTAAAAGGGTTTTTTGTATCACTAGCTAACTTGAGCTTTACATTTGATCCAGATGTTGCTGTGAAATACTTTGTGATGGTTTGCGATGATGGCCTCTTGTATATTCTGAGATCCTTGGATGAGGATGCCTCTTCAGCTTCATCGTGTTGGTTTGATGTCGTGACAGGTGTCGTAATAGTTTCATTCAAGTTGGGGCTTTCAGTTTGCCCACACTGTGTCTCATGCTTCGTTAAAACGTCTCGACTGCAAGTCTTAAAATCACAGTTCCTGCACGTAAAACTCTTTCCTGCACTTCTGCTCTTCTCTGTGTTGACCTTTTTACTCTCAGCATATTTTAAGCCGGCGTCTCTCAGACATACATCTATGTCCAAGCAATGTACCTTGTTGAGATGTTCGAAGAGATATACCTTAGATTTGAAAATTAGGGTGCATTTAGAGCAACAGAAAGACTTTGGCAGGCATTCTTGGGGAACTGTCTCCTCCATGTGTCCAAAGGTGGAAAACTGCACTGGATCTAAAAATTACAAGGGAGGAAATATAAGGGGAGCTACACGGCTTTAATTAAAACAAGTTTACAAAAGAAAGAATGTGGATTGTCATGATAATACATACCACTTTGCATTTCATTCAGTTGCTTCCCGTTAAAAACCCACTACGGCACACCTGAAGGATTAACAAATAAAATTGTTTCCATTAATGAGAATGCAGTAAATGTACCATATAGATTAATTTGTATTTTGTTGAAAACTGCAAAAGTTAAAGGTTAAAAATGACGCCACTTTTTCCCTTTTGTGCTTTAGAAAATCAGCTGATAAGCCCACCTCTGTATTTAACTTTTCTGTCCTGAACGTCCTGCAGACAGGACACATAAACTACTAGAACCCTAACAAAACCTCCCCAAAACATTTAGGGGTACAGATATAGACATGTAGTGACTCGCGGTGCAACTATATTATACTCACACATGAAGATAAACACGAAAAAAGGCTTACAAGTCAATGTTTTGAGGCGCTGCAGCAGAAAAACACAAATAGACACGTTTCCGCCATTTTTCCCGCGAGTAAATCTGGCCTTCCTCCCTCCTCCTGCTCGGATTCTTTCTCTTCCTCTTCTCGGTTGATCGAGAGTCGAACTGGTCGATTCTCATTACCGCCACCTTGAGGATTGAGTGCACTCCAAAAATATTCAGAATAAACAATCTGACATTTATTCCTCAGTTATATCACAAGAAGAATTGTGATAACTTTATAATTTGTAATGCTGATACAAAATTTTTTCAAAGCATATTATTTTTGGTTTTCTTGGAAAAAATACAAATGCGGGCAGAAGACTGGCAATTAATCTAATTATTATATTTGGCAAATTTTATACTCACAAGTGAATTTTTTTTATCCTCTTGACCATATTTATTTATTTACTTATACAGTTTTTGTTAAAGACATCAAATATTTATCCACTACTGCAAAGAGCACAAATAGAAAAGCTGTAAACACAGAATAATGTTGTAAATCATTGTATATTTTTAACTTATCATAATGTCTGTTTTTGTTTGGTTGTTTTTACTCCAATGTATATAATTATACTTTACTGCCATATTGTTTTTCATTATTTTTGTGAACAGAGATGTTTTCTCAATAAATAAATGAATACATACATACATACATACATACATACATACATACATACATACATACATACATACATACATACATACATACATACATACATACATACATACATACATACATACATACATACATACATACATACATACATACATACATACATACATACATACATACATACATAAATCGGTATATGCTCACACTTTCAGTTGAAATTTTCTTTATTACACTTAAGGCTGCTAGGTATATTTGCAAGTTTCCACACAAATAGGCAGACAGAGGCAGACAGAGAGCCAGAAGTCTGATTTAAAGAAAAAAGTGTAGATAAGTAAAACGTCCCAGAATAAAGTATTCGTTTGATATAAAGGAAATGTTATGAGAGTAACATGCTGTAAGACGGTGTGGTCAGAAAATTAAATAAATTCTGGAAACAGGCAATCTTCTTTGCACTTCACTTGCGCAAAAACATCCATCCATCCATTTTCTTTACACCCTTCTTCCCTAAATGGGGTCGGGAGGGTTGCTGGTGCCTATCTCCAGCTGCGTCCCGGGCGAGAGGCGGGGTACACCCTGGACAGGTCGCCAGTCTGTCGCAGGGCAACACAAAGACACACAAGACAAACAACCATGCACACACACACTCACACATAGGGAGAATTTAGAGAAACCAGTTAACCTGACAGTCATGTTTTTGGACTGTGGGAGGAAGCCGGAGAACCCGGAGAGAACCCACGCATGCACAGGGAGAACATGCAAACTCCATGCAGAAAGATCCCCGGCCAGGAATCGAACCCAGGACCTTCTTGCTGCAAGGCAACAGCTCTACCAACTGCGCCACTGTGCAGCCCCTTGCGCAAAAACATTCAACATAAAATTGTAATTATTACCCTCATTTCTGGTTTTAGTTTTTGGTTAGATCTCCTAGTCAACTTTCAGGGACAAAATAAGCAGCTTTGCCTGGAGTTTAAAGCCGTACGTTATTCGTTCCACTTCTTGTTGTATTCGTTTCCTGCGGACAATAATACTGAACGTACCGCAACAGTAGAAGCGCTCTACAGCGCTAGGTCGCTTATTTTCTTTGGGATTTTTTTTTAATTGCAGTTTTAAATTATAAAATGTGCAGCTGACCGAAGAGAAACGTCATGTTCCCTAACAGGCTGAGCAGGCGGTTAACTCTGACGGCTCTGAGATGGAGCGCTGTGAGTCGGACCTGTCCCCCGTCCTGTCTCTCCACCCTGTCCAACTGCTTCCTGCAAAACCAAACAGCGAGGAATAAAGACGGCTTCCATTCAGAATCTGCTGTGTTGAGAGGAGCTTTGTGCAGCCAGTGTCGGTTTAAGTCGAGACCCAGAGAAACCCAGCGCAGGTCGTTCAGTCTCTCTGGTGCTAATGTGGTGAACTCGGCTCCTGCTCATGTCCAGCCTTACCTGAGACTGATGAGGCTGGACAAACCCATCGGTAACTGCATTCATTCCCTCTGAAAGACACACCTTACTGTTAATCAGAGAGAGGTAGAGCATGGGGTACCGTTTGTAAAGTTGCACAGTAAAAAAATAACACTAATAATTTGCTTTATGTGTCAAAGTCATATTTTCACCATGTTATTCACAGTTTTTTAAATGCCAGAAGTATTAAGTTAGTCGGCAAGATAAATGTTAAGTTTGGCAAATACATAGTATTTATTATTTATTTTGGGAACTAAATATTTAGTTCCCAACTAAATACTGAAAACTATTTAGTTAATAAGTAATTTGAAAGGTAAGTATTTAGTTTGTAAATCAAATTTTTAGCTTGTGAATTACATATTGAGTTTGGTACTCAGGAAAATATGACTTTGAAAAATTAACACCCACTTTTTTTTTACAATGACAGGTTAAATAAAGCAAATTATTGCTGTTTTTCTTTTACAATGTAACTTTACAAATGTCATCTTTATTAGAGTATCCCAAAATTGTATTTAAGAACAGAACTCACTACATTTACTCAGTTATACTTTCTTGAGTAACTTTTTGGAATAAAAATACTTTTAGAAGTAGTTTTGCTACACTGTACTTTTTACTGTTACTTGAGTAATATTTTTATAAAGTATCTCTGGTGTAATATTTCTGGATACTCTACCCACTGTGAGTAACTTCACTGAATGAAGAAAAAAAACAAAAAAATGCATGAGATACAGAAATATCTACAGTTTAAGCTCATATAAGACTTATTCTTTGTTTTTCTAATATTATTCTCTATTTTCTGAGTCTGCTGTGACATTTGGCACCCTGTTCTAATCTAAAATATATTTACATTACTGACTTTAAGTATTAGTTCCATAGTTTCTTATAATTTGGAAAAATACTGCCTGAATATGTTATTTGGAATTGATTATTTTGTTCTAGTCTATAAAAT
The DNA here is from genome assembly GCF_019740435.1 of Gambusia affinis. NCBI lineage: Eukaryota > Metazoa > Chordata > Actinopteri > Cyprinodontiformes > Poeciliidae > Gambusia > Gambusia affinis. The sequence continues at coordinate 22,833,209 of NC_057870.1, forward strand.
ACCAGAATTTGGACCTAACTTTACATTTTTGTCTGCCTGATGACATTATTTTTAAATATTCAATCAGTTACTTGGTACTTTTAACCAGATACATTTTTACTCTTACTAGAGTAAAAGTGGATTAAAAAAGTAGTGCTACTCTTACTTGAGTATAATATTTGGGTACTTTATCCACCTCAGCTTAGGAGTAGCAGTACTGCAACATATTTTTATTCACGTAAAAATGTAGCTGTCCAAAAAATACTCAAAACTAAAATAAGTATTTTGGGAAAAGGCCGGCTCAAGATCATAACGTCTGATCTGAGCATTTCATCAGACAGATTTCAACCTATATGCAAATTATTGTATTTTAAAGATTTCAATGAAAAAATAAGACAAACAAATGAATAATAAGTGTGGTGGGAAATGCCAAAGTCAGGCAGAAGAAACATGTTTCCAATGCATATTTTTTTCAATACAAACCTTAAGAAACTAATACTTGCTGTCTGTAAGTACATGCTGGATGAAGGTAAAGTAGTCAAAATGACTTGCAGCTTACAAACACTTGATTTGATTGATGTTCAGAGGGATGAAATATCTTTGATGTTTGAGTTTATTTCAGGTGGATTCTGAGGAATGCATTGTGAAAATTGTGCGATTAAATAGAAAACTAAGAATAGTTTGCATAAAATCAGAAGGAAAAGTCACTGACAGAATAATATCTGCTAAAATGAATGAATTGACGAATATTGGAAAACACCACAAGTAAAACAAGTTTTCACAGAAGAGCTGATTTTTAATTAGAAATATGATTGGATAGATTGAGGAGCCCTGAAATTAAAAAGAAAGTCTTTGTTGTTTAGTCTGTCATTGCTTTCAGAAAAAGATTCAGTTCAATCAATCAATCAATCAATCCAACTTTATTTGTATAGCACATTGCAGCAGCAAGGCATTTCAAAGTGCTTTACATCAAATCAAACACAAAAATACAATGCAACATAGAATCAACAATAAAAACACAACATCAAGTCAGATTCCGTCAATAAATTTGCAATTGATTACGTTTCGAATACAACTCTAAACAAGTGGGTTTTTAGTTGAGATTTAAAGGAAGTCAGTGTTTCAGCTGTTTTACAGTTTTCTGGAAGTTTGTTCCAGATTTTTGGTGCATAGATGCTAAATGCCGCTTCTCCTCGTTTGGTTCTGGTTCTGGGGATGCAGAGCAGACCAGAACCAGAAGACCTGAGAACATGCATTAATGCGTTGCTAAGGCTTTGCTCAAACAACTTCAGTCAGATCACAGTTAATCCTCCGCTGGGCATAGTTTCCTCTTGGCTGAATTTCTATTTTTAGTCCTTTTTTTCATGCTTTGCAGATAATCCTCTTTTAAATTCAGCAGCATCTCGTTTTTAGGAACATGGCTGCTCTACCTTCCTTGTACGTGGAGCATCGCCTTGGCAGCGGAGCCTGGATGTCTGCCGGATGTCGGGATGCTTGCCCTGTTTGGTACCGGTGCCCTGCTGATGAGGGGCGCAGGCTGCACCATCAACGACATGTGGGATAAAGACTTTGACAAACAAGTAAAACAAACTAACATATTTATTATTATTATTTTATTGTATCCTTTATTTAACTGGGTAAAAACCCTATTGAGATCTAGATATCTTTAAAACATTAAAAAGCCTTTGAGCATATAGTTTTAATGCAAAGTGTTTCTGTAGCCATCAAATTTTCTTTTTTTTTAGTTTATTATCAAATAGTGCATACAAAACATATAAAATAGACTAACAAGCAGAGGTATTAATCAATAAATTAACTACCAGTCAATTAGGTAAGACAACAAATAACAACAATAAAAATAAAATAAAGAAAACCAACACAAAAAGGAGATATACATTAAAATGGACAAAACAGAACATAACCAAGTGGTGTCACAACAAAAAATTTAATAATTTTCATATATGTGGGTTAGGATACTTTGTCTTAGTTTGATTAATTTACTGGTATTTAATTATTATACCAGAACAAAGAATAAATAAGTAAATAAATTAAGAAATTTGTGATTCTATTAGTAGGTTCTTCAATTTCTCCTCTCTTCCCTTGTCTTTTTTTCTGCAGTGGGATTGAAATGGCAGTTAGAATTATGAAATATATTTTATTGGAATATTCAAACTGAATTTTATTTATTGCTGATTGTTTCTCCATTGATATCTGTTATGTGAGAGGATCTTGCCATTGTGACCTTTTTCCTGTTTTTCCAGGTAAGCATATTGTTTACTTGGTGACAGTCATATATTTATCAGTCTGAGGTGAAGTGGTGACGTTTCTGTGCAGGTGGCCAGGACAGCCTGCAGACCGATCGCTTCGGGGGAGATTTCACGGATGCAGGCGCTGGTTTCCCTCGGAGGACAACTCTCCCTCGCTCTCTGTGTTCTTCTGTGTCTCAACTACTACAGGTAACCAAGTGCAGCTTATTAAGTTTGTTTTCAAACATTGCGAACAAGAAAATTTAATTTTTAAAGCTTTTTATTGAAATCCGACTTGCAGTGCTGATCAAAGGTTTACAGATACCAGTAATTGCTTTTAATTGGTAAATAGACTAAATTTATGGGGATTTTCCAGTCATGCTGACCAATCACATTCATACAGATTGATAAGTGCCTTGCAGAGGGTACATCAACATGAAGCTGAAGTTGAACCCACGACCGTCCGATTTTAAGAAGACTTCTGTACCCACTGAGCCACATATGAAGAAATGGGATCCAAGTTTAAAATTATGCATACAGAATTGCAGACCTCTAATATTCTGTTATATGTCCCTTTTTAAGTTGCATTATTTTAGTACTTGATTTTTTGTATTAAATTAGTAATTATAATGACGTTTTTGTAAATGTACTCTCTCTTTTTTATGTCAGGATTATGCTGATACAGAATGCTGCTGATGTTAATGGGGATCTCAAAAAATATATAGATAATTGATTAATTGGATAAAAATATTGGCAAGTTTTTTTACATATATTTTATTGAATTTTCTTTTAGGACACGACAATCTTAACATTGGAAACATGTGCTTATACACACTTACGTTCACTCAAGCCTGCATATATCATGTTTAGTTCCAAAAATATACAAAACCTTTCAGATTAAGACTGAGACAATGAAAAGATGATATATAAATAGAAGTTGTAGTCAAGACACTCATTATTAAACTCCGCCTTCAGTCCCTGTGGTCCTTATGTACGGCTCCCAGAGGTTGTCAAAGTCCCGCTGTTTACCCTTGTGATGTACATTAGTTTTTCCAGTCCAAGCGAATTTGCAATTTCTTTCTTCCAGAGTCCCAGGGAAGGGTGTCCATGCTCCTCCAGCAAAATGCAATAAATCTCTTGGCTTGAAGAAATCCATATTGTATCTATTTAGTGCTCTTCTCTGATTGTTTAAATTCCATTGGGTTTATTCCTAGTACACAGAGTGTAATGTCTAAAGGGACTTTCACCTTAAACAAATCAGATAGAGACTTGATAACATCCTTCCAAAATGTCTGGATTTTAAGACAATCCCACAGACAATGAAGAGTTTGTTTTTCAAATAAACATTTTGTGCAAGTATCTGGAATATCACTGGACATATATCGTAATATTGGCTTGTTTAATAAGATCTTGCAGGAAGTGCTTCTTTTTTAGGTTTGAGTCGTAGTTGATGTTGAATTCACTTATTTAAAAATTGGGAGAGTTGGTTGGCAGCCTGAAAAGCCACTGAAAGCAAGTTCTGGTACGAAATGTTCCATTTGTCTAAAAACAAAGAGAGAAAAAGGGCGTTCAGTGTCCCTGACCAGACCAGGTGTGGGAACCGGGGAGTAAGAAGATTCACAATTCAAGACAAAATCAAAGCAAACGAGGAAAAAACAGCTTTGGAAACCCAGACTTTGTATCTTTCAAGGTTGCTAAAAGCTTCACTTACTCAGAGAAGATTGATACGAGTTTTCTCTTCTAAAGGAATTTTCTGTAAATTACAGTATAAACTTATATTCCACGTTGTTAGAAAATCATTTCTTTTTAAAGGTTTATGATTGTGTGTTTGTTTTCTCTTGGCAGCATAGCTCTTGGTGCCTCTTCTCTCTCTCTTGTCATCACTTACCCACTGATGAAGAGGATCACTTACTGGCCACAGCTCGTATTGGGTGAGTGTTTTAGGAAAGTTAGATTTTTCATCTCAAAGCCGTTGCCTCTCCACATCAGTGAAGCTAAAGTCTTGCTCATGTCGCCTCTCTGCAGGGCTCACTTTTAACTGGGGCGCTCTGCTTGGCTGGGCCGCCGTGAAGGGCTCCTGTGATTGGTCCGTGTGCCTTCCCTTGTATTTCTCTGGAGTGATGTGGACGTTGGTATATGACACAATCTATGCTCATCAGGTGATGAAATCAGCTCAATAGACATATTTTGAATCATAAAAAAGTGTTTTCCTTCTAGACTAGTCGTTATTGGAGTCAGTGTTAGTTACTGTTTTGTTCAAGAAAAGCTGCTGTCCACCTTAAAGGGAGGTTATCATGAAAAATTCATATTTTGCATATTTATACACTTTCATTTGGGTCTCTTCTGCTTCTAAGAAAATCTGAAGTGCTTAAAAACAACATCCAGATGTTTTTTGGCAATAAGTTAATGCATTTTGGCGTCTCAAAAATGATCTACTTCAAAAGCCTCACTGCTGTGTCCTAGCAACCCCAGCCCAGCCCGTTACCTAGCAACCCAACTCTAGGACGTTTGGTTAGCTGGTTTAACCGCTGTATATGCTGTACAGCTGCTGAAAAAGTGTTTTATTATTGACTTACCATTTAGAAACCACTTCCTTTATTCTTTTTCGTTGTACAGCGATCTCTTCTGCTTTTCAAAGATGTGTGGATATAGAATTATGCATCTGGTTGCACCCATTTTCACTTGAGAGTGTAAATGTTGAGTTGGGGGGCATGGCCAGGAGATTATATATTTATTACAGTGACTTTTTATCTAAGAATAATTTTGTGCACATATGGCGGGGAAGTTTCATTGCTGTTGACAATTCACACCTTTGGGGCGCCAGTGACACCTGGTGGCCAGCGGAAGTCATAAATAACAACCTCTTAAAAATACAACTTCTTTCTTTTTCTAATTTATAGTAATTAATGATCAAATAATTTTTTATATATAATGTATTAAAAATGAATTTGGATCTATACACTCGTTGCCTCAAGCAGAGGAGTTCAAGAATATCTGTCTTGCCGTTTTTCCTACTTCCAAACCAGGTACAACTCCAACTACCCCCAGTTATGACTCGTAAGGCGAAATTCGCGTTTGACCGTATTTCACACGTTTAAATCATACAACTTACGGAGTGCTTTATTATTATTATTTTTTAGCTTATCTATTAAATGATTGAGTACTGATGTCCTGTTGATGTTTATTACGCAGGATAAAGAGGACGACGTTAAAGTGGGAGTTAAATCCACAGCGCTGATGTTCCAGGAGCGAACCAAACTTTGGCTGAGCGGCTTCACGGCGGCCATGTTGTCTGGGCTGGTCGTAGCCGGAGTCAGTGCCGAGCAAACACTTCCTTATTATGTCGCGCTGAGCGCTGTGGCCGTTCACCTCGCACGCCAGGTGAGGAACATGAAAACGCTCACTACCTGTAGATGCTTTTTAAATCTGAATCTTCTTGTAATACATTTACTTTTTTTCTCTTAGATTTACACAGTGGATATCAACAAAGCTGAAGATTGCTGGAAACAGTTTAGTTCAAACAGAAACCTGGGACTTCTGTTGTTTTTAGGAATTGTTGCTGGTAATTTGCTGAAAGAATCTAAAGAGATATGACTGTAAAATAATGGAAGCCGTTGGATTGCGATTAATATACTTTAAATACTGAAATGTATTTAGGGATTTATTTTATGATCAAAAATGCTGTGCAATTATTTTTATACCATCAAGGATGCGAAATGATAAATCGCTTGGACATATTACTTTGTTTTTGGCTCAAAACAAATAAAATATGTGGGCTAACAGATCACTTTGTGCTTTCATGTTTTGTATGTTGTAAATTTAGCAAAAATAAAGTTAATCTGAATGTTGTAAGATAAATAAACATCCAAACAATTGTGATTAAAGTATCTAAAATTAGATTTTCCAAACAAATTAAGAAATTTAAAAACACTGACTAAAACATTTTTTTCCTCACTGTCTGAAGTTAAATCAGACCAAATTAATTTTTGTTTTAGGTCAGTTGGAATTACCAAAATTATTTCTTGCTACATATATCACAATAATGACAGAGTATGTGAAAGATTTATCCATGACAGTCTTTAAAATCAGAAGTTTAAATACAGAGTGATTATTAAATAATGAAGGAAAGTCATTTCATGGCTTTGGAAACTCTGTCCAGCTGAGTTAACCTCAGTTGGACAGAGTTTTCCTAAATACATGGTAACTCATAATGTTGAGTTTCCATTGATTTAAGAAATGATCTTACCACAATGAAGATTTGAGTAGAGCTCATATTCTATTGTTTTTCAAAATAAATGTGCATAATGGTTAAATATACAGCCTCCTGCCATTTTGAAGCGTTGATTTTATTAAGACTTTATATTTCAGTTGGCCAGTGGGAGGATTGAACCCATGACCTCAGCTTTTTAAGTACCCAACTGTGACCAGCTGAGCTAACCAGCCACACATAATGCTGAGTTTTCATCAATGTAGGAAAAACTTACATGATCTTGACAAAAGCAGTGAAATTCTAAAGTTTTTCAAAATCAACATGAATTATGGTTTAATTTCAAGCCTCCTGCTATTTTGAAGAGTTGACTTTATGAAACACTTTATGTTTCCTTTGGCCAATGTGGGGATTGAACCCATGACCTTGACTTTAGGCAATGTGCCAGTAAGACCTTCTGTTTAAAACCGGAGGTAATTACAACATCCAAATCTATTTAAATATACTATATTGTATATTATTCTTGATTTTCTAATGCCAAACCCCTTGTCTCTGCTTCTATTGGCTAATTCAAACTCATAGAGGTCAGAAGGAGATCACAGAAAACAATGTATCGCATTGAGACATCCTCAGGGACATGTTCTAAGGTCACCCTTCTCCCTGTCCACTGTTCTGTCTGGACACATACACACAAACACGAACGGCTTGGTGAGCAAAACCGGAGTTAATTACAACATTCTATTTAAATATTCTGGATTGTATATTATTCTTGATTATTTAACACTTATTGTTTTTGTCATACTTTAATTGTATTACTCATAAAACTCAGAGCCTGTCTTGGTTTCTATTGTGGTTTGATTATAATTCCTCTTTATCTGATTCTGCAACAAAAAATGTAAACAAACCAAAGACTGTAAAGATGGTATTGTTGACGTTGGTTAATGCTCTAAATTTTTTAAATTGTCTTCAGATGTTACACGGAGGTTGTAATTTCATCCTCTTTTTTCCTCCAAGCATGACCATTGTGTGCAGATCAGGTGTGAGCTGTAAAATAAGAGTGTCACAAAGACTTAAAGCCTTAATAAAATAAATAAAATGCTCAATAATTAAAATTTACTCATATATTTCATAATAGAGCTACTTAATCTCATGGCCGAGAATGTCATACTAATTAAATTTTTCTTTAAAGATTTCAAGTCATTGTAATGTTGAAATACCCAGTACCCACTGAAGTTGTTTTAAAGGCTAAAATTAATATCATTTTTATGCCAAACCGGTTTAATTTAAAACCATTTCAAAAACAACGGCCCAAAGTGCTGAACATTAAAACTCAAATGCATGAGGAAGAGAATGTCTGATCCAGATTAATGTTTGGGAATAATCAGCTAGTTCCAGTAGGGGACAAATATTACTCAGCTTAGAAAGAGAATGGTTCAGCGTGTTCCCCAAGTGAAAACATGTTTTGCCTCTGACCCAATTTCATCAGACCTGACTCACATCAAGCAATTATAAGTCAATAACCGCCAATGGAAAATTATCACATTCATCTTAAACATCTTAAACAACCATTTCTGTTTTTACACTACTGGGTGCAATTCTCAACAATGGCAATTAAAACTTTGCATTTGCTTGTTGGTTAATATTTTTTAAAATCTCATTCACATCTACTTCTACATTTTGTTTTTAATTGGTTTCCTGGGAATGCACCTCGAACACACCTTTTGTTCTTGGACGTTTGCAGAGTTCCTCAAAACTTCCTGTTCACACAGAGCAGTCAAACCAGGTCAAATAAGGAGGAGCTTCTGCACTTTCCAAACAAATTCTCAGCTGAATAAGATGATTAAAATAGAAGACACAAACAAATCCTGTGAAAAATATTCATGTCATGTCAGAAAAATCTTTTAGTAGAGTTTTAGTTTGCTTATTTAAAGTCAGAGTTGTGTTGAAACTAGTTACCCTATTAAATTTATTTTAGTGACTTTTTTTAAAATTAGTTTTATAATTATTTTGACTATGCTATGCTTTTTACTTTTCTTAAGTAATTTTATTATGAAGTATCTCTACTCTTACTTGAATAAAATTTCTGGATTTTTTTTACCCACTCCATGAAAAACAAACATGTTTTGATCAAAAATTCATCAGACACAGATTCACAAATGCAGTTTTTGTTAAAGTTTTTTATTGAAAGAAACTGATTTGGAAAAAGATTATTTCTCACTTTTTGCATTGGGACAGGCAGGAGGAAGTAGGCTGGTTAGGCAGTTATGCTGATGACTGACTGACTCACCTGTTCAGTGTAGTAAAAGGTACAGGAACAAGTTTAATGCACAAATATCTTTGTAAATCGTTTTCCTCACTGATTAAATGCTGGTGAAATGAAGTCTGCAGCTAAACTAGCTAAGCAAAAGGTTGAAGCTAAACTAAAAGGTTAATAATCACTAGTCTAATCAAATCTTGTAGAACAACTAGACTACAAATTGTCACTTTTTTCTTTTGTCTTCCTTCCTAGCTGAGATAAATAAGAAAAGAAAATAAAAGAAAGAAAAAGTTTCTAACCCAGTTTTTCTACAGGCATTGCTTCGAATAGTGTTTACTAACCTTTTAGCTTAGCTAAAGCCATTTAGTTTATATTAGCTACTAGTTTAATCAACGCTCTTGTAGAAAACCTTGGTTAAAAATGGACACATTTCTGTTTTATTTAATTTTCTTTTTTAAAAACTCGTCTTTAAATATTTTTATTGGCAGCATAATTATATCCACTATCATTTTTGTCTTTTACTGACCGCTGCTAAACACGGTCACCGTCAAGTTCGCCAAAGCAGGGACAAACCATTTCATACAGACATGGGGGTGCTCTGCAAATATGGATGTTTTGCTTGTTAGTCTGGAAGTAGTAACATTTTACTTTTATTGCCGAAAACAATTTGAGATAACCCTATTATTATTTTTTTTTACAGGGGCCAATATATATATGTGTATATATATATATTTCTCCTTTATGAAGTCAGGCATTCTTGGAATTGCCCTAAGATCCCGCCCCTTGATTATGAGGTAATGAAAATCTGTCAGTTGGCGCTATAAAATCACTTTTGCTCACATTTATTAGTACCAGTGATCGCACCAAAGTCCAGAAGAAATTTAGACCAAAATCGGGTTCAAAGGTCACCTTAGCGACATTTTTTCTTTTTCCTCTTCTTTTGGTCATTGGGGGTTGGCACGTGAGAAAGTTTAGCAGCTGTTTTGCTGGGGCTCGTCACTGCGTCACGCAGCATCTCCGCGCTGATTGGTCTGCTCTTGTGCAACTGTGCAATAGTATAAAGTGTGCCGTTTCTCCCCGCACAGTGGAGGGAACCTCTTCTGAGAGGAAAGGAGGAGAATAAAAGAGCTTCGCTGTTTTTTTCCCCCCGGCACATTGAGTTGGAGATGCAGAGCTGCGCCAAGTCCTGGAGGGTCTTTGTGGCCAAATCGGTGCATCCGAGCGCACCGTGCAGGCATCTAAGCGACAGGAGCCGCGTGGTTTGGAAACTTCAGAGCAGGATCCGGCTGCAGCGCAGCTCAGCGTCCCTAACAACAGCAGCGGCAGCAGGAGCAGGAGCCCGGTGTCTGCGGACGTCTGCAGCTGCCTCCTCCAGGCAGATCGAGCGTATTTTACCCCGGCACGATGACTTTGCAGAGAGGCACATTGGTCCAGGTGAGAGGGAGAAGAGAGAAATGCTGGATGTTTTGGGACTCGAGGTAAGATTATCAATTTGAACATATTTATTGGGCTTTTATATTAATCGCATTAAGTTACACTCTTTATTTATTGCGCGCCTTTAATTTATTGAAATGCTTTTGTTCGCAGTCAGTCGCCCAGTTGATCGAAAACACAGTTCCATCCTCCATCCGTATTCAGCGCAGTTTGAAGATGGATGATCCAATCTGTAAGTTTTTGTGTATTTTACCACGTTTCCCCTTTTGGATTTTGAATCTTTCAACATTTTCGAATTTCTTACAGGCAGAAAATGGTAGTTTTCTTTGTCTCAGTCATCAGTAGTTACTGTGCACGGCTCAGTCTTCCCTCATCCAATGAAGCAAAGTGAGTGGCTGAAATGTAGGTTGCACCTCTATTGTGTGTTAAGTCTTCCTTTGAACATATTAGGAGTTGTTTTTGCGAAACTCGGCGAGCAGCACCAATCTCCTGATGGGAAGCGGATGCTCATAGGATGGCAACTGGAGTGTAAAGTTTTGCCCTGAGCTCCGGTCCCAAGTCCAGTTTAATCTGGTTGCAGCGTTCACATTACATCACAGCCGAGGGGGTTCCTAATAAGGTGACTTCAGTGTGATCTGCTTCACAGACTGACCTCGATGTTTTCTCTCCTCTTCTGCTCCGTGTTTCTGCGTCAGGATGCAGCTTATTTCCAAAAGTTTGTTTAGTAAGGAAGTGAAACATTATGAGAAGTGCAACATTTTGTCAATTTTCTTTTTAAAATGATGAGGAAATTAATGAAAGCTTGTTTTAATACACAAACGTAACCAAATCGTCTGCCATTGAGTTCTGGTCAAAACAACTTTAATGTCATAAAATAATACATAGATTTGGAAAATAAGGTTAAAAACTATCCATGACAAATAAAATACTTAAATTAACGTGCGCATACGTCTTAGGGACATAAAGCAGATTTATTTATTTTTACAAATTACGATGACTCATGTGTGTCTCTGTGCACAAAGGTATAGCTATAACTTGGGTTGGAAAAATGCAGAAAAACATTTTCAATTAAAGATTATTTTTAGTGACCCGGTCAACCTGCTCTGGCCCATCCTGACTCTGTCAGGTTTCATAACGCAGCAAACCAAGCTGAAGGAGAAAACTGGAGGCTGTGCTGGTTTTTCTGCTTGTTCAGCTTTGAAGAGCTTTGCTTTGCAAATCCAGCTACGGATTCTCTGTGCAACAATAGGCCTCCTGGACGCTCCTGAATCAGGCTTTTTGTTATGCCCTGCAAAACTCTGGAAGCATGGGAAAGCGGTTTGACAAATTGAGCATCCACTTATTAAAAACAATACAAATGTCTCATTCTAATTTGGATGTAAATCCGCAGAGTTTAATGTGAACTTCCTTCTTTTTTTCTTGAATAAAAGCTGTAAATATCCAGTTGTCCACCACAGAGGAGTAGTTTCTTGCGTTTCTTTTCTGAAAAGCAGGAGTAGTTGGGGCTTTTGGTGCAGCCAGGCGGTATTCTCCATTTCCTTGTAGTTGCTAGGCAGCTGGGAAGGCCGGAGGAATCCTAGGCGGGTCGTTCACTTGCAGAAACTTCCCAACGACGTCTCAGAAAAAAGAAAAACTACACTGAGAAAGAAGCCACAGGTGTCATCTGCTAGTGGTTGATTGATTGCTGCATGCAGATAGATGTGGATCAATAAAACACCAGCAGATGGTTCCCTGTTATTTTAGAAACAGGAGATTTTTCAGGATCCCTCAGTCAGAATATGGACTTAAAGTTTTACTGCAATTTGTTGCTACTTTTTCAAGTAACTGTATGGCTGTGAGTTTATGACAGAGCAATTACAGCCTCACAAACAAATAATTCACCTGAAAAACATTGATTTAGGACACACAAAGAAGTGCCATTTATTGTTTAATGTTTTAAAGTGTCCTTGGTTTTCTCATGCTTAATAAATGTGAATAGTACAGAGTATGTCTGTAGAGATGGGTTCTTGAACAAACAATTGACTCATTTCATAGATTTTATATTGATTTTAGGTCTGTGCTTTGACTAGGCCTTTCCTTTTACATTTTGCATTGGTTTGGAGGCCAAAAATATTCAGCTATGGATTCCTCTGATTAAAGCATCTTATTCCATATGTTGGCCAAAAGCTTTTGGTCTTGTATAATCTTGTGTGCTGTTTTCAGAGTTGAATAATAACTAAGTCTTGGTAAGTAAGAGTAGAAATACTTCAGAATAAAATTACAAGGAAAAGTAAAAGGTACAGCGTTGCAAAAATACTTGTAAATGGAACTTGTTACAACCCAACTCTGGTTTTAAGGTTAATGAGTAATGAAATGTAATATTGTAAATTCAGTGCTCCTGTATAAAATGAACAGATGTATATTTTTATAGAAAACTATGCCCCCATTTGCTGTGCTGTGTAACGTGTGTGTTATATTTGGCAGAAGATGTGCAACAACTATTTTTATTTTATTTTTAGGTGAAAATGAGGTTCTGGAGGCTTTGCAGAAGATTGCCTCAAAGAATAAAGTTTGGAGGTCCTACATCGGCATGGGTTACTACAACTGCTCAGTGCCGCCACCCATCCAGCGTAATCTTCTGGAGAATGCTGGCTGGTGAGAGTCCTCAGACGACCACAGAACTTTTACAGAGGTCATGTGAGGTGGTTGTCTTGTGATCACCAATAACTAACTGGTTTGAGTTTGGGTTATTTGTCTGAAGTTTAATTATTGTGCATAACGTGCCTTCAATCTGAGGTCTTGTGATTTGCCTCATGTAAAAGCAGGTGATGTGCTTCTGTCCAGCTTTCTGCTTGACAAGATTCTTATTCGGCCAAATCTGAGGTAGCCATGTTTTATCCAAACTCCCTGGCCATGAGGAGACGCACAATGCATTCCTCTGGCCGTCCCGCTCCCTTGATTATCAGCAACGTTGGCCTATTGTCCTTGTGTCCGAACTCGTTCACTTGATTCACAGCCAGTCTTTGTCCTCAGGGTGACTCAGTACACGCCTTACCAGCCGGAGGTCTCTCAGGGCCGCCTGGAGTCCCTTCTCAATTATCAGACGATGATTTGTGACATCACAGGCATGCCTGTCGCCAACGCCTCCCTGCTGGATGAGGGGACAGCGGCTGCAGAGGCCATGCAGCTCTGCAACAGGTAGACAAACTCCAGCCTGTAGGAGTATTATACTCAAATACAAAATTTTGAGTTGCATAGAATACTAAGAAGTAAAGATGTAGCTTTGGTTGTGGACCCTTCAGTTGGTTGGTTTTGTTTCCCACAGACAGAACAAAAGAAGAACGTTCTACATTGACCCGCGCTGCCATCCTCAGACCATTGCAGTGGTGCAGACCAGAGCCAAGTATGTCCTATAAACCTTTATTTACTTGTTTGAAAACGGCTAACTACAAGCAATTAGAAAAGAAACTTTAATTATATGATCACAATTGGTGATGTTTTTTATGTTTATGAAGTTCTTTGAACTGCTTTGTAGCTTAAATGTGCTACACAAATAAAACTAAATTTGACTCATGTAGCTCATCAGGAGTCTTAAACATTATAACATTATATCTTCCTCAAGGGTGTTCAAAATGAGGCCCGGGGGCCATTTGTGGCCCTTGGAGGAATTTTGTGGGACTGCAATTCAAGAATGGCACAAAAGTGGCCTTCCAAAATTATTTGTATTCTTTTTTTTTTTTTTTTTTTTTTTTTTTTTTTTATGATGGCAAGTTTACATCTTCTCAAACTGAAAATGTAAAGTACAACACAGATTTTTTCTTTAGTTACTCTGTTTTTGCTTTTATTTTTATCTCATAAAAACATCTTGCTAGTTTTTACTGAAAAACAGACTTGGGCACACTCATCCATTACATTTGGCTAAAAACAACAAAGTTTGTAGAAGAAAATTCTTATTTTTGTTACTGGGAATAATCTAAAAACATTTTATAGAGTTGAGCCCAAAAACTGCATGTTTTATTTACTGTTGTGCAAGTAAAAGAGAGAGAATTAACAATAATATTTATTGGTTTTTATTTGAGGGGGGAGAAAATGTTGGCCACTGAATGCTTTCAACTTGGAGATTTTTTGCCCTTTGTACAAAACGTTTGGATGCCAATATCTACCTCAAGCTTTCTCTGTTTGCAGCTATATTGGAGTGAAAACTGTTCTGAAGCTGCCTCATGAGATGGACTTTAGTGGGAAGGATGTAAGTGGTGTGCTCTTCCAGTATCCAGACACTGATGGCAGAGTGGAGGACTTCACTGCTCTCGTGGACAGAGCTCACAAGGGAGGGGTAAGAGTGCTTTAACCACATAAAACACCACAAGTTTATCCCGTGAAAGAAGTCTGGTGACTGGTTTCAAAGAGAAACCATTGGTTTGTTTCTTCTTGTCAGTATAAAAGTGTCTAAATTGACTGGTTTTAAAAAGAAGAGGGAATTTTTATGCCGATGACACACATGTATACTTTAAAAGTATTTATGTTGTGACTACTAGCTGTGTTTGGGTCACAGATATGCAGTTTGGAGTTGAACTGAAATATCTTTAATATCTTGATTAGTTTGGAAAGAGAATATAGTTTAAATTGTGTTTCCAGACCATATTCTTTATTCTGTTTTACTAAGACGTTTCTGTCTGTTCATCGCCATAATTTGATGCTAGATGGGATGCTTGTGGCACACTTGGAGGAAACGTTGTCTTACAATCTGAAAATTGTTTATCCTAACTTTCTCACCTTTAATAAGTGGATGTACCCTTGGACAAGGCACTCAACACCTGGTTACCTACTGTTCTGAATGTATATACGTTATGAGTGCAACTCTAGTGTAAAAATCCTTTCGAACCAATTTATCATTTAAATTCATTGTGAGGTTTTGTTTGAAATGGACCAAAGAAGCAGTGGGGAATTTCTCAAATTAAGTCTGTGAAAGTTTTGACTTCGAGATTGAAAACAATTTCCACTGGAACCCTCTTGGTTTATCTACTACAGCCAAGAGTTGTTTTATTTTACTCAACAATGGCTCTGTCTGAATCCATGTGGCATTTTTTATTTTATTTTTTTTCCTCAGGCCATGGCTTGCTGTGCCACTGACCTTCTTGCCCTCTGTGTTCTCCGCCCCCCCGGAGAGTTCGGAGTGGACATTGCATTGGGTAGCTCCCAGAGGTTTGGGGTCCCACTCTGCTATGGCGGCCCACACGCCGCCTTCTTCGCCGTTAAGGACAACCTGGTTCGGATGATGCCTGGCAGAATGGTTGGAGTCACCAGGTGAGAATCAACCTTCATTTCTAAATCAGCTTTTAAAAGACGTCTGGTTTTATTTTGGCATTAAAAAAATATATTAATTTCAGGGATGCAGCAGGGAAGGAAGTGTATCGTCTTGCACTGCAAACCAGAGAGCAACACATCCGCAGAGACAAGGCGACTAGCAACATTTGCACCGCACAAGTATGACCACGCTCACTTTTGTTCAATCTTGCTTAAAATTTTTCACACTCAGGTTAACGTTTTTGTATTTTGCTTGCAAATAATCTCTTTATCTCTTGAAGGCTCTGCTTGCAAACATGGCAGCCATGTATGCCCTCTACCATGGCTCTCAAGGACTTAAACATATTGCTGAGAGGACACATAATGCTGCTCTGATCCTTGCTGAAGGTAATTTCTCATTGCAGTGGTTTAGTTATGCTGTGAAAAATTGATTGTATACTATTAGAAAACATTAATTTTTTAGTTTATTTTAGTGAGTTTGTGACCATTTTGCTGTGAATCCAAGTTTCTATGTTTCAGCATAAAGATTTTCTAAGTCCCTATTGAGTTTTTTATTGGAGGGTAAACCATTATGTCGATGATATTTTGCTATTTATGTCAAAGATTCAGTTGATGCAGCTGTGAAGTGATTATGCAGTTTTGTAATAAAGAATGAAAGCATAATTTGTTTAGTCAGTCAGATCTGTCAAAGCCTACCATTTATTTTAATAACGGACTTCGAGGCAGTATTTTGGGCTCATATTACATTTTATTTCCATTCTTATCATTGTTGATGTTCTGGTTTGTAAAATTTTTGCCACATTGGAATCAACAAGTTGTTCACAATGAAGCATTTCAAATTCAAGCTGTGTGATCACTTCTCACCTGTTTGGGGTTTTCAATCAATTTTATTTTTTCAAAAATACAGGAGTTTAAATCCTAAGCTAACTCACAATCTGTCCAAATTTATGATTCTCAAACTTAAAACAGCTATAGTTTTAGGAAATACAGAATTATCCAAATATCGCCATGCTTACGGAGATTTTAAAACCGTCTTGCCATTGGAGTTGAAGTGTCTAAATTTTCCATCATTACCTGCTTGTCCAGGGTTATGGGTAAGTTGGTGGCCATCTTAACTGTCATTGGATGAAGGAAATATTTATATCTTTTGGCACTGCTTGATTAACTAAAATATGTGATTTAATTGTTTGATCCACTTTTACTCAGAAGTAAAAAAAAACAAAAAACAACAAAACTTTATATGGTTGAAAGAAATTAATAATCAGAATTCAAAGTGGGAATAATTTGAGATTTGTCACCAACCGTATATATCTGACTGGCATATTAAACAAAGAAAAATAGATTTGCTCTTCTGTAGCTTTTTATTTAATTATATTAACATGTGGTATTGAACAACCATGTGAAAGTCTGAAACATGGAGAAACACTGCTGGTACTATGTATTGAACACAATGATTTGTAAATCCCACTGGTTTTGAACTTCAAGCGCCTGAAAAACGATTTTTCCTGGTTCACCCTCATCAGCATCTGTTCTTACTGGGAGATATTGACGTTTGTTTCTGATAAAGCGAAGGTCAATGTCCTTGTGTAATGCATCCTTTGGCTGCTTGTGCTCATTCACTCCATAGCAGAGTTAAGTTGTTAATTTTTTTAACTCAGTGGAGTCTCGGTAGAAGATGGCCTTTGCTTTGCCTTGAAAGTTGATACTTGGAGTTTGGAAATGTTACAGAAGAATTGGGTGCAACTCATGAAACCATTAGGATTTGTTCATTTCTGTGGTGCTAACCTCCAGAGATGGAGGGCTAGAACTGATTTTTTTATTTTTTATTTATTTATTTATTTTTTTTTTTTAATTGACTTATTTTTTCTGATCTTGGCCTTGGTCTTGGTTTGAAACTCTATTTCATTCAACCATCACAGAAAAAATATAATGTTGTTGCTAATGACCACAGAAACTTGTTGCCTGTGAATGTTTACAATACCAGATGGCATTTGGTCCTTTGATTTAAAGATGATCTATGTGCTCTCTTGAACAACTTAGGATAGGTCCATCCATCTATACAAGACATGTTCGTAACATTTTTAATCATTCTTGCATGACAAGATCTAATCTGTTCTGAACTTGTTTCAAAATGGGGTGTCTTGGGGCCTCTCGTCACTTTAAATCCATATAAGCTGCTGCTGGCTATGCCCCCAAACTCGATGTTTACACTCGCACAAATGGCCCTCTGCAATTCTACATCTTTGAAAAGTACAAGTAGAGCCTCCTGCACAACCAACAAGAATGCAGCAAGTGGTTTCTGAATGGAAAATCAACAACAAAACAAAGCCTTTGTACAGCCCAAACAACGGTAAACCCAGCTGATGAAATGTCCTGGAGCTCAGCGGGGGTTGCTAGGTAACGGGCTTTGCTACGGTTGCTAGGTGAGGGACAGTGATTAATGATTTGTGATATTACATTCAAAAGGTTTTTGAAACGGGGAATTTTTCAGACACAAAAAAGTGTCTGAAAAGTTGGAACACAAAAAAGTGTTTATGCATGTGTTTTTGCAAAATGACGTGTTTTTGCATAAACGCATGCAAAATGTGAATTTTGTACAATAATTTCCCCCTTTTTAAAAGAGCGTGTGTCTGTTCACATTCTGAGCAAACACCTGCAACCTGACCACAAAAATTATTAAAATTGCTTTTTAAAAACATAAACAATCTTAAGAAAAGGAAAGGAAACAACACCGGACAACCTGTAAATTTTGTCCACTGCCAGGATTAACCACATGTGAAGTGAGTGAGATGACATCTAGTTTTATTACATCTACAGCAGATACAAGGAAAAGTAAGTTACAGCGACTAAGATATACACAACACCCAGTTTTAACACAGCTGAAAAAAAAAAAAAGTTAAATGGATGCAAAATTTGCCTGGTCAAAAAACAGCAACGGTATTGCAACGCTGTCTCAGCCACACAGGCAACTTTTTAAAATTAAGGCGCAAACTCTGCTATTTTCATCGGCATCAGCATCACCGCTCTACGTGCAAAACTCACTGAACCAGCATCTGATAAAAACAAAAAATAAATAAGGCTCATTCCATCAAAAGCATAAATTCGGTTTTACCTTTGAATGTTTTATAATATTGATCTGAGATTCTACTCATTCAGCATTTGTCTTGGCACTGGAGGGAGCGGCCTTGGCCTCAGGCTTTGAGGAACCGGTCTTGATTCTTTCTGTTAACTTCTAACAAAAGACACAATTTTTTTTTCCTTCATTCTATGTAACACAGAAAGAATATAGTCACAAATGCCCTGCACAATGTGTGCTGAGTATATAAAAAGGTACAAACTATCAAAAAGTTAATTCCCATAACTGTTTTTAAAGTTCAGCCATACTGAATCTGAACTTGGGGTTGGTTTACGGCTGGACAATATGGCTGAAAAAACGTATCGTGACAGAAGCATTTTATAGTGGTCAGAATAAATAATTGTTTAGTTTTTTGTCTTGAAATATCTGAAATACTACCAAGCTGGTAACGTGGTCTTTCCTGTTTTATCCACAATTTTCACTCCGTGCCGTTGTCTACTTTTGAGCAGTTATGAGGCAGAGTGGCAAGTTACCCAGCAGGTAGTTCCTAGGTAACGGAGAGTGAGTGAGTTGCTAGGTAACCAAAAAGTGAGCGAGTCGGTTGATTTCCATCAGCTTTGCTTAGCTAGCTGTGAGAGTTTGAGCAGCTAAAGCTTTTACCTCTACATCTCCCAGAATGCTGTGCGGTTCTGGATCGGAGTTCAGTGAATATTCTATCGGATGTATTATCGATATTGATAAATATATATATTGTTCTTCATTTATTGTCTGGCCCAAGTAAGGTTTTGATTTTCAATTCAGAATTACAACTTATTTGATTTTTTATTTTTTTAATTTTTTATTTATTTATTTTTTTAACAAGTTGGAACTCAATCAAATTTTGATTGTTTTTTTTCCCCCCTTTAAGGCCACTGAGTAGGGTGCATCTAAATGAGCATTAAACTAAGCTTCCCTTCTCTTTGCTCTGTTTCAGGTCTGAAGAGAGCGGGTCATCGGCTGCACAGCGACATGTTTTTTGATACCCTGAAGGTAAACTGTAGCGTGGCTGCCAAAGACATCCTGGAGAGAGCCGTGCAGAGGCAGATAAACCTGCGCGTCTACTCCGAAGGAGTGGTGAGTCTCTGCGGGGTTTTTTTTTTTTTTTCTTTTTCTGAAAGCACAGAGGCGATTATGTTTGGCTGGAACAATTAATCATCGAGGGGGAACGAAGCTGAATACCAAAAACATTAGAAGTCAGAAAGGTTTCTGGTTTCAACTTGCTCCTAGGATTTGATGTTGCAACGAATGGAGGAAATTAAAGTTGACTTGAGATTATCATGATTGTAAAAGGCAGTTTAGTCTGAGGGTGGGCTGTAATAGTACGACTGGAATGTACAAAGAAGTGAGATAATTTGTCTCCTTTAATCAGTAAAAATGGCAAATGTTGAATGAAAGCAACAACAAAGAACCTATACATTTATAAATGTTGCTCATCTGAATATTCAAATGCATGAAAACCAAACATGTTGGCTTGCAAGGATAGACTGGTAAACCAGAAAAACAGCAAACATCTTGTTTTCATAAAGTGGTGGCGAGATGTGCAAAGAGAGTTAAATGTACTATAATTTTACAGCTTTGGTGAGTAAAATAATTTCCTACTTTAATGTGTGTAAAGTTTATGTTTTATTTGTATTTTTGATTTAATTTCTCGCCTCTCTGACAACAGCTGGGTGTCTCTTTGGATGAAACGGTGACTGAAAGGGACTTGGATGACTTGCTCTGGGTCTTTGGTTGTGAATCTTCAGCTGTACGTTAAACTTATAGTTTTATTTATTTTTCTTTCATTCTAAAGTGATATGCGTTTGGAATCCAATCTTTTACAAAACGGAGTTAAAGTTGAACACATCATGTGATTTTAATGTGATTTTTACATATATAATTTGCAGGAATTGATTGCTGAAAAGATGGGTGAGAGAGTGAAGGGAATCATGGGAAGTCCTTTTAAGAGGACGAGCAAGTTCCTCACTCACCAAGTCTTCAACAGGTTGGACATCAGTTTGCTTGTTGCTTCCAGAAATATTCACACTCCCTGAACCTTTTTACCTCATGTCCTTTTGCAAACACAAAGTGTAATGTTTTTTGTTGTAATTGTATGTGACAGAACAACACACGAGTGGAAGGAGGATGATGAATGCAGTGAAAAAACACAATGTTGAATATTTTTGTCTAGAATCTAGTCAAAATATCTTGGTACACTTCAAAAAAGATTAAGGTAACTTTTCAGGAAGAAGTAGCAGTTTGTTTTAAGTCAATAGTTCTTTAATATTTATGGAAAAGGTACCAGTTCCACTGGCCGATTATTTCACTTGTAACATGGGGAAAATGTTGTCATAAGTGGAAAAAAATCTCGCCTCACCTCTCTGACAACAGCTGGGTGTCTCTTTGGATGAAACCGTGACTGATGTAGTATAACAGTGACTGAACTATAGTATAATTTTATAGCTTTGCTGCTTTTATGAGACACTGTAAAATAACTTCCTACCTTAATGTGTATATAGTTTGCATTTGTCTTTTGTTATTTTTACATTTTAATTTCTTGCCTTTGTGACATCTGGGTGTCTCTTTGGATGAAACGGTTACTGTTTCATTAATATAAATAAATTATTGACTTAATACAAACTCCTACTTCTTGCTATAAAGTTACTTGTAAGTTATTTTTTTGTTTTTCAAGTGTACTAAGATATTTGCACTAGAATCTAGACCAAAAATATTTGATAAGATTTTGTGTTTTTTGTAGTGTGGTTTTTAAGTTTTTCACCAAAAATGTGACATTTATGTATAGTTATGACTCTTGATACTCCTAAATAAAATCCGGTGCAAACACATTTATTTTAGAAGTTCCTGAAATGATTACCCGAGTTCATCTATAATATTATCTTTATATAAATCCAGCTATGTGCTGCATAAGACATGCGAGTACCTTTGCAAAATGTGATCAATGATTTGTAAGTTCTTTTACTTTTTCAACATTTTCATCTTTTCTTAAGCACCTTTCATGTTAAAGCCATTTAAATAAAAGTTTTACTTGCAATTTCTGGAGTTTATATTTTCAAAGGAAGGAGTGAGCCAGAGCTAAATCTCTGTGAGGTAGATTTAGTACGGTGCTCTGAGTTGGGGATTTCTGCCACTCTGTTGTAACAAAATGGCTGATCAAACGCTGCTCCTGCACGTCTCCCCTGGTTTCTAAAACTGCACCACATAATCTTTATTGGAGCCATAAAGTCCAAGTCCGTTTATTTTTCTACATGGTCACTGGGATACGAGGAAAAGCGCTTCGTCATCCATCTCCATGAAGACTGTTTGCTTTAATGCAGCTGAATTTTGACTTTTTGTGATGTGTATATATAGATATATTTATATATGTGTTTTTCTTTTGTTATTTATTCAGCTATCACTCTGAGACAAACATAGTTCGATACATGAAGAGGCTGGAAAACAAAGACATTTCCTTGGTGCACAGCATGATACCACTTGTAAGTCTTAAAACATATTGATATATAAAATTTATTTTCTAATGGTGGATTAAAGGTTTTTTGTCTTTAGGGCTCCTGCACTATGAAGCTCAACAGTTCGTCTGAACTCATGGTGAGTTTGCTTTGTCCCAGTGGCATAATTTTACATGGAAAACTACAGCTTTTAATTTGAGTATATTAATCCTATATTAGTAAATTTGTAACAATAAATGCAATTTAAGTATTTTAAAAATTGTATTCTTAATTTTTAATGTTCAAATTATTTGCCAATTTTTAATTTTCTGTTTTCACTGCGGTATAAATACAAGGTGACATAGAGGTCAGTTTCTTTTAAACTTTCTACTACCTCTAAAAACAGCCCAAACTCTTAGCAGTAATCAACTTGCTGTTTTTATCTATTATATGGATGTCTTTTGGTGTCTGGAAAATTTGCCATTTTGAAAACCTCACTGTTGAGTCACAGTGCAGTTACCTAGCAACCCAAACAGAGCTCCAGAACTCCAGCACTGCTGAATGTGTTGCGCAATGGCTGCTGGAAAAGACAAGTGTTTTATTGTTCACTTATCATCCAGAAATCACTTGCTGCATCCTTGTTGGTTTTGCAGGAGGCTCTACTTCTGCTTTTCAATTCAATTCAAAATACTTCATTGACCCCAAAGAGAAAATAAATATTGTAAATCATTAATTCATTAGTTATTGTAGATGGTGATGTTTTTTGGCAGGAAAGATTTGTTGTAGTGAATTCATTCTCCCAGGACATGTGGAGGATAGTCAGGGTTGTCTATCGTTTTACTGGTTTCATGAAGAATCCTTCTTTGAATCGTTATCTCCAGATGTACGGTTGTAAACTGTTCATCTGTTTCCAGCCTTTTTCCAGGGGTGATTGTAAACGTTTAGTTGGGGGCGTGGCCACCAGCAACTTATTTAGATTTAAAGTGACAAGATGCCCTAAAACAGCTCAATCTGAAAGGAACTCAAAATAGGCAGAACTAATCAGCTAAAATCTAACAATCTATGAATGATTTTGTGCAAAAACTGTAATGTTTTGTATAGGCCTTTCATCTACCATAACCTGTTCATGGAAGCTTAATATCTCACCTTTTTTCAGGCTTTTTACACACTTCTACCAGTGGTGCCAATGGGCGTCTAGAGTTACAACTGGACTCTCTAGTTGATTAGACAATGAAGTCTGTTTCCTGATTTAATTCCCTAGTTTTAGTTGATTTGAGTTGTTTTTTTTGTTTTTGTTTTTTTTGTCTTACTGTGTTTTCTTCCCTCAGCCAATCACCTGGAGGGAGTTTGCCAACGTCCACCCCTTCGTGCCTCTGGATCAGGCTGAGGGGTACCAGAAACTTTTCCGGCAGCTGGAGAGGGATCTCTGTGAGCTGACGGGTTACGATAAGATCTCCTTCCAGCCAAACAGGTGACGCCTGTTCAGCTTTTTGTCGCTTGTGAACGTGGGTTATTTAGAAAGGAATCTAAGAAATTATCAGAGCTTTATTGTAAGCTCTTTTGGGGGAATGTAGAGGCTTTAAGGTGACGTCAGAGAAGTTTTTCAGATGCTACTGTAACATTTAGGAGCTTTGGATCAAACCCTTCATTTAAAAAACAATAGATATTTTTATTCTACCTCTTATAATAAGGGATATTAATCCTCTAAAAGTTTGAATTTATTGTCTCTTCTTGTACTTTGTTCGATCCATAAGATAAAGAGATTAATGCTGACAGCAGGACACATTTCCCCAAACACATTTGAAGCATATAAAGTAAGAAACCTTGTTGGGGTCGGTTATTTTTATATTACATCATGGCAGTAAAACCTTTGCTGTTGAAAATATCATTTATTTCTCTTATATAGAGAAACAGTTGTGAGGAAAATGCTTTTGTAGGTTGAGGATTCACCCATAAAATCTTTCCAAATCCTCTCTGCATGTCAGAAGATTTTGTTGAATAGAACATAAAATTATTTTACTGTCAAATAATGGGGGAAATTTCTGTGCAGCAGCAGCAAAGTGACGAGTGATATCAGCAAATTGACTCAAAGATAGAATAAAGGATAAAAATACTGCAAGGGCAAGATTTAAAAATAAATACTGTATAGTTATATATAAAAAAAACTTCAGTCCAGACGAAAGTGAAACTGAGTTGGTCAGTTAAAAAATATGTAAAATATGCACATCTCTATGAGCTTTGAAAAACCAACTAGCTAAGACTTTATTTGTTTATAACATCTGTTATGAACATGAAGGAGAATTTATAAAACTTCTGACTTGTCATGAAGTGAAATTCTGTAAATAATGACATTTTTAATGCAAAGCTGACTCTTTTTATGACCTTTTAGTGCAACTTTGCATTAAAGTTGTCACCATTTGCCAAATAACACTGCATGAAAGCAGTTGTAAATATTCACAAAAACTCCTTCATGTTTATGACAGCTGTCATGTCAGTCTTATGCACACCTCTTCAAATAAAGTGTTGCCACAGACTATTTACCAGACGTGTGGCAGAGGGGCTGATTATTTAACGCCACATCCTCAAATATTTTGCTTTGTTGACAAAAAGCCATTTTCTTCACAAATGTGGCATCATTTAAATTGAAACTAACAGGCATTTCTGACAGGATTAAAATCTATTTCTGAAATATTGTTGTTGCCACAAAGAAGTAATCAACCAAACACAAACTTTCTTACATTTTGTGTTAGTATTTCTCCTGACTTTACTGGGGCAAATGCATCTGCTCTGATCAGATATGTAGTTTAAATAATTGATTTGGATGTTCTTGGGATATTTTGAGCCACGTCTTGAATAATTTACATCGCAAGCAGAGCTCTTACTGCCGGGTTTGCAAATGTGATAGACTTATTTTAATGTTTTATTGCTGACTTTTAGTCTAAAGTAATCTTACACATAGTCGGTTTCAGCCACTATTCTTCAGTGAAACAGGAGGAACTACATGTTTCATACATTTTCATGTTTCTCTTGATAAAGCGCACAGCCACCTGTTATCAGCAGTGTTGGCTAAGAGGGTTTATCATGGAGCAAGCTGTTCATCTGGTCTGTCCTCTTGCTCTTTTGCTTCTACAAGCTGCTCTTTGGACTTTGACATAATAAAGTATAATGTGAGATGCATGACCGTCGTGTGTTTGCCTTGTTTTCCAGCGGCGCTCAGGGGGAGTACGCCGGCCTGGCTGCCATAAAGGCCTACCTGAACTCAAAGGGAGAAGACTCCAGGAGTGTAAGTGTGATCGTGGAAAGAAAATCTCATCAAACCAGACAAAACTCAGTGGGATTATCTGGAGAATAATGGGATTAAATACTTCTTAAGCCTTTCAATTAAGTCTCAGATTACATATTAAGGATCTTTTCAGGCTTTTCTAACTTTTAAACATTCAGAAAACTCTTTATAACAACTGCATGTACAAGTTCAGCAGAGCCAGGATAGACATCTCTGCACAGATGAGGATTCCAGGCTGCAGCTTGGTGACGGATTGAATGCACAAAGATGAATGTGTTGTCTTATCAAAACTTCATCATTGTATTTTACTCCCCAAAATAATGCAAATAAAGAAACTAACGTTGGTTAAAGTAAAGCAGAAATAACTAATCAACTGTTGCACGATTGAAAATTAAAGCAGGTTTTATGATTGTGAATATCTGATGTGCAAAGATCACCTTTTGTTCCTTTGATTGTGCTGATTCACTGACCTCTGCTGACTAAGGGCTATTAAAGGACATTTTGTTACAAGATCCTGAATGTCAGATTTTCTGCTGACCTCTGCAGCCGGTCATTTTGACATCACAAATCAACATGTTTTAGGTATGACTGACCGCCTTCAGAATTCCAACATGCTGATGGGTTGTAATTGGCACAGGACCTCAGATTAAAGAACGGCTGACTGCGGGATTTTTTTTTCTCCTCTCGCCTCTGTTTTCAATTCCTTCCTCATAAGTACATCTTAGATAGCGAAATGATCCCTGCTAACAGTCAAGGTCCAATCTGACAACAGTGCAAACAAAGGGGCTGACAGCGATGTGATCCAACCACAGGCCATCCACCTTCAAGACTCCATATTTGGATGTTCTAAGACTCCGCCAGCCGGCCGTCTGTTAACTTTGGCCGACCCGCGGGTCTGAGCGTCCCGCTGGTCTTTGTGACCAAGTTGCAAAACGCCAAAAGTGTCGTCCTAATAAGGGATGAAATCAATTAACAACCAACAAGCAGGTTACTCATTAGTACCAGGGCTGACAGCTGTGCAGCAGAAAACAAGCTGGAGAGTTTCACCTCAGGAGAACTGCAGGAAGAAAAACCAAATGTGTTCTTTTTTTTTTTTTTTTGGCAAAAATTAAAATGTGAAAAGTTTTAGATTTTTATTCAGCAGCCCATATTTACAGCCTTTCAACTGATAAAAAAAAATAAAAATACAACAGATGGTTCCCACAAAACTGGAGTATGACGGTATATTAGAGCCATGATGGGTAGAAAAAAAAAGGAGTAAGTTTCCACCAAAAAAATGTCTAGGAAAAACGTTGAAATTTCTAAGCTCCAAAAGTTGAAAATTTCTGCCATAAAACTCAGAAATTTTGATATTAATCTTAGAAATTTTCTAGAAAAATCTTTCCAAAATCAGTTAGTCAGTTGTGAAATGTAGAAACATATATATATGTATATATAACAACATTTGGTAAGTAAATTGACCAACTGAAGGTTGCATTATGTTCCTAATGAATATTCTTGGTGTTCGGCTCTTCAGGTCTGCCTCATTCCAAAATCCGCTCATGGCACCAACCCAGCGAGCGCTCAGATGGCGGGCATGAAGGTTCAGGTGGTCGAGGTGGACAAAGACGGCAACATCGACCTGGCGCACCTCAAAACCCTGGTGAGTGTTGACAACAGGTGGATGGAAAGAGTTTACAGCAATATGTAGTGACTTTCTTACAAACAAAATCCTTAAACTTTTTAATGTTGGTCAGATTACAATTAAAACCTTGATTAATAGATTAATTTTCTTGCTTACTTTGTGTTGGTCTAAAAGCAAGTTTTTATTGTAATGAAGGGAAGCTTGAATAAGTTGAGTACCTTATTGGTGAAAAGACTTTACAGATTGTTATATTAGCTGGTTTGATGATCGACAGTTGGTGTGATTTGTACAGATTTTAATGTAATTATATTTATTTGTCTTTGGTTGGTTTATTCTCTCCCAGGTGGACAAACACAAGGCGAGCCTGGCGGCCATGATGATCACGTACCCGTCCACATTTGGAGTGTTTGAGGAAAATATCCGAGACGTTTGCGATCTCATCCATGAAAATGGCGGACAGGTGTATCTGGACGGCGCCAACATGAACGCTCAGGTGAGTAGACTGATTTTCTGTTGCGGAGACAAAACTTAGATTCTTATGGCTGCAGGAACCTGTGTGCTTTAAGGATTATGGTTGATAAAAGCAAGCTATCGCTATTTATCTAATATTTTAGATATTGTGGGGAAAAGTTCTCCACTTAAATGATGAGTTTGGGGATTTGCAGGTGCTGTTCCTGCAGGATCGCTGTTCAGGGCTCTGGCTAAATTGAGTAAAATTGAGAAGTTATTGATGGGAGCATAAATCTGAATCCAATCCAGTTACATTCTAATCATTTTTTTGTTTCAAACTAACTTTTTGTTTGGACCTATCATCAGTTTATATGCTAAAAGAATAATTTATTTGCTCCTTTACTGCAAAAACACAAAATCTTACCAATTATTTTGATCTAGTTTCCAGTGAAAATTTTTGAATTAAGAGAAAACTAATTGAGAAGTGTCTTTTTTTTGTGAGATACAGGAGCTTGTTTTAGGTCAATAATCCCTTAATATTGACTGCATTTAAAGTACACCGTGTTCCAAATTATTATGCAAGTGATATTTTCTTAAATGGTCAATGCAAATGATGGTCAGTATAATTTTCAAGTCATAATTTCCTCCACCTTGAGGTTCCAGAGGCACCAGCAGCTTCAAATAACTGTTTGCTGCTTTGTAAAGGCATTTTAACAGCTGCTCTCTTAATCCGATAAATTTGTCTAACAGAAACCTTCCTTATTATGCCTTTATCTGTACAAACCCATCTTTGTTCTAAATCAGCCACAAATCTCTTCACACTACGATAACGCTTCAGTTTTCATTAAATATTTAATGTTTTCATATCTTGTCATTCGGCACCACAATATCTGATGATTTTTGTCAGCAGAGAGATCCTTTCGCTTTCCCATATTGCTTGAAACCTGTGGCCTGCTTAATAATGTGGAACATCCTTCTTAAGTACGTAGATTTCCTTTAATTGAGCTCACCAGACAAACTAATCAACCAGCTCTTTGAAATTAATTATAGTGATTCAAAGGGCCCTGACACACAATACCATCTACAAATTTAATGGCACAACAAAAATTTTTATCTTTATGACACTTAAAACCAATTTGCATAATAATTTGGAACACAGTATACAATTTTACTCATTTAAATGTGAAACTTTAATCTACTTTGTATAATTTGTGTATTTGTCTTACCCTCTTTAAAATGGGAACCACCAGAGAACATATTATCCAACTGAGGCAGATTTATCTGGAAATACCTGCTCCTTTGAATTTTCTCACAACATAAAGCGACAATGTAGCCCAATGGTTATGATGAGAGTTTTTGTCTTAGTTTGTCCTAACTTTGGGCTTCAGGTGGGTTTGTGTCGCCCCGGAGATTACGGCTCTGATGTTTCTCACCTGAACCTGCATAAAACCTTCTGCATCCCTCACGGCGGCGGAGGACCGGGCATGGGGCCCATCGGAGTGTGAGTCCCATCAGAACCTTTCGTTGTTTAAACACCTTACGTCAGTGAGGCGAGGATTTCTCTGCTTTATTCTTCACATCAGGACTGCAACTAGCAATTATTTTAGTAATCGATTAATCTATTATTTTGACGGTTAATCAAATTACAGAATTGACACATTCTGCCAATTTTTCATTGAGCTACTGAAGTTTATTTTATTCAATGTTAGAAATGCAAAAGAAAATGCAAAACAAATAATTTAATTCCTTTTTTTAATGTGAGAAAATGAACATTTTCTGGCTGTCATTTATTTAGTGTACGCTTGATCATTTGGATCAAATAATGCATCTGCAGCTAAAAAACTACGTCTAGCATCAACATGTGAAAAGCTCAGCTCTTTGTGCTTGACTCAACATCAATAGTTTAATATGTTGATTTTTTTATTTTTTTTTGTCAACGTTAAGGCAGATGTAAAACATACCATGTTTTATGTACAGGTAAAAGAAAATTCACAATAATATTTGAGGGTTTTTAATTGGGGGTGGAGGGAATCTAAAATGTTGGCCCCTGATTCAGTTCAACTTTGAGATTTTGGCCCTTTGTGAAAAACGTTTAGATGCAGGTAAAAGCATGTCTGTTTTACTGTGATTTAATGTCTTATTTTAAATGGTTTCCCCATCAGGAAGGCACACCTCGCCCCCTTCCTCCCCAGCCACCCGGTGGTCGCCATGCATTCGGTCAACAGCAGCAGCTCTCTGGGGACCATCAGCGCCGCGCCGTGGGGCTCCAGCGCCATTCTTCCAATCTCGTGGGCTTACATCAAGGTCAGCACCAATTGGCCCAGACATTCAGGAAACTGGAGTCCAGAACTTTAGTCCTCAAGGGCCGGTATCCTGTAATTTTTAGATGTGTCCCTGATCCAAAACACCTGAATCAAATGAGTCAAGTTCAACACAGTTCTACTAATAACTTAATTATTTGCTTTGTCAGCTTAGATGAAGCAGAGACATTTAATAGATACAGGATAACCATCATCAAGAGCTGGAGTTTGAGTTTTTAACTTCAATATAGGAAAAAAAAATTTAAATGTCAAAATTAAAGTGGACACTAGATACGTTTTATTTAAATACCAAGTTAAAAATTGACAGTGTTGCATTAGAGGCGCACAAATATGGCTGAGAAGAGTTTCATATCAGCCGATGTAGATAACTGTTGATAAGTATTTTGTTTTAGATATCTGAAATGCTGCCAAAGTGGTAATGTGACCTTTTCTGTTTTATCCACAGTTTTCATGCTAGTCTGTTGTTTTATTTGTAGTACTTAAATCATCCAGTAGAGGGAGTCCATGATTCAATTTGTTGTTTTCAACCCTTTTTTTTTTAGATTTAATGGTGTCAGATTTGTCTGAAATGACAAAATAATGTTTTTTTTTAATTGTTTAAGGTGGAAAAGTTAAACTCTGCTTGTTGTGTTTGTCCTGCTTAGATGATGGGGTCAAAAGGTTTGACTCATGCTACAGAAGTTGCCATCCTCAATGCCAACTACATGGCTAAGAGGGTGGAAGGTCACTATAAAATCCTCTTTAGAGGCAGGAAAGGTAAAGCATGTCTACCAAAAAGCATAAATGACCTTGGGACACATGAGGTCTTAATGGTACAGTTGTTTTTGTTTTGTTCTGGGCAGGTTTTGTTGCTCACGAGTTTATTCTGGATGTGAGGCCATTCAAGAAGACCGCAAATATCGAGGCTGTCGATTTGGCCAAGAGGCTGCAGGACTACGGTAAGATCAACTGGACATTGTTTTGCCATCTGTTACAAAAACCATAGTGCATGTGCAGAAGGATAAGTTGCTGTTTTTGTGCAGGTTTTCATGCACCGACCATGTCATGGCCGGTCGCTGGGACGCTCATGATCGAACCCACTGAGTCGGAGGACAAGGCTGAGATGGACCGGTTCTGTGACGCGCTGCTCGCTATCCGACAGGAGATCGCAGACATCGAAGAGGGAAGGATGGACTCTCGCATCAACCCACTCAAGGTGCTCCAGTTTGATTTAAATGTGGAAGAAAAGATGCATTACAGTGGGAGAAATGCAAAGATTAAGCATGTTAACGAGGTTCGTATGGGTGCTTAAAAATCCTTGAAATCCAATGAGGTCTTTTCAAGGTTTGGAGTGCTTGATTTCTGGATGAAGTCCTTGAAAGTCCTTGACATTAAAACTGTGCAGTTTTGTAGCAAAGTTCTATTAGACGCTTGATTAATTGCCTAAATTTGAAAAACGTTACTTACTGTTAAAACCAGATATTGTCATACACCTGGTAAAATTATTGTTTTTATTTTCCTCAGTGAAGTTAAATCAGACTAAACTTCTCTAATTTAGAGAATTAACAAAATTATTTCTATTTGCTAAATCCCAGAAAACTTGGAATTTTTTTTTTACATTTTTTAAAAATAATTTTCTTTGTATATTTTAAGTATTTAATTTTAATGTATGTAGAATAATATTTATTACTGTATTAAATACAGTAATAAATTCTATCATGTTGTAGTAAATTAAAACTTTTATCTTTATCTTTAAGGTGTGGTGCTGGAAAAGTTTGAAAACTTTAAAAATGCTTGAAAAGTTCTTAATTTTACTGTGGGAGAAATGAACCAACGCTGTGTTTAGTTCAGACTTCATCCCTTTTCTTTCTGTTTTTCTTTTTTGCTGTTGTCTGCACAGATGGCTCCTCACTCTCTGGCATGCATCTCCTCCTCAAACTGGGACCGGCCGTACTCCAGGGAGTACGCCGCTTTCCCACTGGTGAGTGTCGTCATCAACCAGGGGATTAAAATGAAAACGTGTCCTTCAATCCTGGTCTCTGTTAATCTAACCTAAAACAACATAAACTCATCTGCTTAATAGTTTTTCTTTAAGTATTTGAAACCAATTTCAGCAAAACTTAACTAACTTTGTCTCCATCTAGTGGTGAAACAGAGGAAACGTCAAGAGTTTTGATTTTAATCATGATAAAAAAACATGAAAGCATTTTCAGTTTCAAAATAAGCTTTTATTTTAATTTTTAATTGATAAAGCTAGTTTTTCTATGTTACACTTAAGATTTTATTCTTATCTTATGTAGAGTTATAATATATCACAGCGTATTGGGCTCTTGTAGATAGGAAAATAAAGGAGTAAACTCTTCAGTTTTTTGTTTCTTAAATATATAAATGTTGCTAGAAAACATTCAGAAATTTTGAGATCTCAGAAATGTTCTAGAAAAAACTTAAATTTCTGAGTTTAAAAAAATCTAAAACTTTCCAAACAGAAATTTTCTTGCATTTTTTTAGAAAATGTTTGAAATTAACAGTTTTGAACTTCTGAACAGCTTCACGTTTAAGACATGTTTATAGATACTGATTCAAAATTATTGTTTGTTTCTTTTTAAAATCATTATATGGAAGCTTTGTTAGTTTTACAAAGCAGATTTGCTTCAAGCCACCGTGGTTTTATCAGTACAAATGGTGCTGTAGTAAATTGAACTGTTTACTTTTGATAGTGGTTGTCCTATTAGGATTTTGAACTATTGACTTCTTATGTGTATTTCCCGTGTTTGGTCAATAGATGGGGCTGTAGGCTAAACTATTTGAGCCAAGAGGCGACAGGTTGCAGGCAGGTGTTGACCCCGGAAGGACATGCAGGTTTTAAATCCTGTTGCCGTGAACTTTAGAGTTTTGGGGTTTTATTCACAAATTGTCTTATTGGAGTTTAATAAACTGATAAACCTGCAACCCAAGAAGAAATTTGGGACTGACTTTTACACGCTTAAACGTCAGCCACGTTTTACAAAAGCGGCTACGGATCAACACTTTTCTATGCAGTGGGACAAAACCTGTTGACAAACAGGTTTTGATCCCGTCTCCGCTTACTTTTATTTACCATTCAGTAATTATGTTTAATTTGGCATAAATTCTCCCTCATACTTTTAGTTGGCAGTGAAAAATTTGAAATGATGTTAACTACATTACCAGATACAATTTTCCACCACAGTTAAGAATATATATATTTTTATCAAATATTATTAAATCTCTGCAAATGGTTCCTTTGGTCTTTTTCTATTCAGAAACTTTTCCATTTCCAGCTCACGGAGTAAATCAATTTGATAAATTTAGCAGCCAATCAGAAAGATGAGCATGGCAAATAATGTTATCCTGAATTTCCCCTCTGTGGGACAACAAAGGCTATTTCTGTCTCCGTTATCAAGAAGTCAATTTAATTTGTAATTATTCAAAACAGATTACGTTTATAAAACAAATTTAAATTTGTAATTAAAAATTTATTGGGAGTCTGTTTGTTATTCTCTTTTTGTCTCTCCCCATTTCCCTCAGCATTTACCCTGAATAAATGAAAATGTAGATTAAACTTGGAACCGTTCATGTCGTCTGATTCGGATGTTTTTCTTTTTTTTTCCCCAACAGCCCTTCATAAGACCCGAGACCAAATTCTGGCCAACCATTTCCAGGATTGACGACATCTACGGCGACCAGAACCTTGTGTGCACCTGCCCACCGATGGAGGTCTACGAGTCTCCGTACGAGGAGAAGCGGGCCTCTTCGTAGACGCAGTCCACAGCGCCGTCTCCAAGTCCAGCCGTAGAGGACGATACTAAAAACTCAGACTTCCAGCTGCCGTGATCTGATGATGCGACACCTAATGATTGAAAGACCGGATGTGTTGTTGTTTTAAGGAAGTGTTGAGTTTTAGCAGATTGAGGTAAATTCCTTCTAACCAAACACGAACCGGTTCAGATCGAGAACGGATCAGAGATCTGTTGTAAACTTAAAGGCGGACGCTGGGCTAAGGCGCTGTAGGACTGCACCAGCGTTGGGTCAGGCTCGTTCCAACTTGGACTTTTCAAACGGACCAAAGGGTGCAGCTTTTTGCTTTCCAATCTCTGAAAACAGCTGCGCTCACCCCAGAAAATACCCCAGAAAATACCCCGTCTCACGACAAACCTTTGATATCTTTTGATCTCCAACATTTAAAAAATGCTCCCCCTTTGCCTTTTTTTTTTTTTTTTTTTTTTTTTTTTCTATGAAATGGAAAATTTTCCTTCAGATTCCTAAGAGCTTTTGGAGATTTAGATTTTGTAGGTTTTTATTAATATGCATCTGTGTTTGTGAGCTGTTCTTGAATGTGTTGTGGTGATGTCAACCTTGTAGAAGAATCATTTTCTAATCTAAATAGTTTTCTATGTTGTATTAAACATTTTTGTCGTAAAATGGTTACATGTTTTGAAATATGATGATGACCTAACCTTGCAACAGATTGATCTCCTATATTCAGAGTTTGAATGCTTTTCCTACAGTAAAATTCAAGAATTTCTAATGTGTGGTCCTGCTAGTTTTCCAGGACCACATATTAGACACAGAAACAATACGGTTTCAAGTCACTATTAAGTAATTTATTACTGATTAATAATGTCTTGTGATGGTATTCCACAGCAGGGACAAGATAAACTAAATATAAACACTTTTTGATTTGACACTAGACATCTCGCTGTTCCAACAAAATACTAATTTTAAAAGATCCGCTGAATTCAGAAACATTCAGATAAACCAACCTTTATTTAAATTACACAGATCAATAATTCATTGAGCCATATTTATTACTAGAATATTTATCTAGTAATAAATATTCATATTGTGGAAAAAAACAACAACAAAGAAGTTGTTTACAAAAGAACATCTCTAAAAAATGTCTGCTAAATTTTCTGACATTTACTAATATAAATAATTTTGGTAACTGTAACTAATTAAACTAGGAAATTTTAATCTGATTTAACTTTGGACAGTGAGAAAGTAAAAAAAAAAAGTATTATTTTTTTAGGCGTATGAAAATATCAAAGCGAAGTGCAGAACAAAATGTTTTGGACCAGATTGGATTCTGCAGGAAACATTTCTGAAATGTGGTGCTTTTTTCTCCATTTGTTTCATACCAAAAGACAAACCAAAATTAAATCAGAAATAGGAATTCATTTCCCAACCCAGGCAAAGACTTAAGTTTGTCAAAATCAGCAAAAAAAAGTTTAAATGTCAGATTATCAAGCGGAAGTATAAACTGTTACGATGTTGTGACAGTTTAGTATGAGGCAGATAATCTGTGAAAAGCTTAATCTCAACCTTGAACTGAGCTACTGTTGCTGTAAATGGATCACTCTGACCAAAAACAACCAATCAGAACCAAGAGGAGGGACTTAGCGCTGTCAATCAATCTCACATGCACGCTGCTCAATGTGCTAATGGAGAAACAACTTTTTACAGGAAAACTGTTTATCTGCTGTCATTGGTGGCTATGCTAACTAACATTAGCATTCACAACAAGCTATGCTAGCTACAGCATAACAGACACTGAGGAGGGACGTGGGGATGAGGTAGAGCAGTGCCACGTGAGATTGTGATTGACAGCGCTAAGGCAGCTCCTGGCTCTGATTGCTAGTTAGCACTGGGAGAAAGCAGAGGAGCTTTTGTTTATACAAATCTGTCTCATACCATACTGACAGTTTCAACAAATATGTAGGTTACGTACTGCGGCTTTAAACTACTCCACCTTTAGATTTCAAGTGGAAGCAAATAATTTATCAGATGATCAATTTTTCATTGCTGAAACTACCATTTTAGCTTGAACACAAGCACTTGGAGCTTTTGTTCAGTGTGAGCTGATTGCATAACTCCTCTCTGAACATCCCAGCAGCTTGTAGAGCACATACCGCTCTGAGCACGTCCTCATCCTGGTGTCGGTTTCATTCTGGAGAATGAGACCGGCTGTTTGGGTCGGGCTCTCCGCTCCGGACAGCAGCAGGAGGCTGAAGGACGCATGCTTCTATAAACACTGCAGATATATTAAACCGTTTAATATATCTGGATTTAATTAGAGGTAGAACACCAAGTCATGTAACCTATTAACTCAAAATCAATGATTCTGAGTCAATAAATCAATAACTTATTAACTCGAAATCACAAGTTTGGCGTTAATAGGTCATAGGACGTCGGAGATATTAAAGAAAACGCCTTAATTTTCACTTAAAATGTCTAAATAATATAAAAAGGGTTAAAATAGTAAAAACATTTTTGTGTCTTATCTGTCCAGTCAAGTAGAACAATTTCACTCTGATTTTGAGTGAATAAGTGACATGAATACATTAACATTGCTAAAAGATATAAAAATATCTAAAATGGAATCAAGGTGTGCCTCAAAACAATTTCACATTGATTTTGAGCTAATAGATCACATGACTTTGAAGTTATTGAAGAAATAAACTATTTTTTAAATCTAAAATTACCCAAAAAATTCAAAGGGCTCAAATGAAAAAAATGTGCTTCATCCATTCAGTCTAGTGGAAGAATTTCACATTAATTTTCAGTTTAAGATTGTTGACTTATCTCATCAACAAACGTATTCATGTGTGATTTAATTGGGTTTCTTATGTAGTGGAAACTCCACAATTGTGAAACTGCATTTTATTTTCAATATTAGTGGACTATGAACAACAAAGTGTTGCTCACATTTCTAATGGAAACACAGCAACAATCTCCATGATTTCTAGTCAATAACAGGAAAAAAAACGGGGAAGAATCTGATTGTTATGTTTGGGATTAACAAAGATTTTCTAAATGTAAAAGAAATTAAAATTTGTTCTGAATAAAATAAACTTTTTAAACTGTTTCTGAATTGTATCTGAATTAATTTCAGATCCATGTAAATACAGAAAGTCCACTAAATTCATAATTTGCATCTTGTTTCAGGTTTTACAGTGTCATCAGGAACCAATATCATTTCCTGATCATTTTCATTTTGGTTTAGATCCTTTCGTTAGATTTATTGGCATCATAATCAGTCAAACATTTCTTTTGAAAATGAGATTTTCTAATTTATAATTACAACATATTCTCTGATAACTTGCAGATATTCACCACTCTTCTACAGCTGCAGCCTTTTAGCGTTTTGGTGCTATGTTGAAACAATTACTTCATTTGTTTAAAAAAGAAAAGTCAACTCCAGAGCCTCAACGGCTTTCAACTTGACAGCAGAGTAATAATCCTGGGTTTGTTTCTGGGATAGACGAACCCGTGACTCGGAAAAAGATGAACAAACTGTTTCCTGAATATTCTGGTTATAAAAAGACTGAACAAGATGCAGAAGGTGTCTGAGAGAGAAAACTGATAATGAGTCAGAGGAAAAAAATAAACCAAAACACCTTTTCACAGTTTATGAGTTCATCTTAGGTCTGACAACAAATTGATTGTAACTGAATTATTATTTCTTTGGTTTCCAGAGTGATGTCAACCCACCCTCATATTACCAGTTTCTGTTTTGCAGCTTTTATTTATTTCAACTTTGAATTAAGGTCAACTCGCAGAGACAATTATTAAAGCCAAATCTTAAAGATATTTTCTGTAATTTGCAATTTTTTAAGTAAAAAAAGTGGGAGAAAAATAAATTAAAATCAGAAATCAAATTTGGTATAAAATGTTTATTTTTTTTTTAAATAAAAAGAAAATTGCCCAGCATTAGTTCATCCCTATAAGAATAACAAAGACAATCAGTTTATTTAAGATTAGATACAAAAAAACTTATAAATTGCACTGCATATTTATTTGAGGAAACAAAAACAGCACATTCCAGCATAAACGTGTATAAAACATGTTGGTGGTAAAGTCATTGTTCAGGCTAAGATAGCAGCACCACGTAGTGATGAATTTCATCCCTAAACGTTTCCTACATTTTCTTCCTCTCTAAAACGGCAATAATGGAAAAAGGAAGAAAAGTTTTAAAAACAGCCAAACCGAAGTTTTGACAGTAATCGAGCTGGAAGAGGAGATTACATGTGTTATAAACATTTGTTTGAGCAAAATAAAACCTAAATTAAAACTCCTCCAAGCTGATGTGAAGCTCCAATCAAAAGGTCACTGGGAAGATTTTGATTTTTTCTACTCAGATACTTTTTTAAAACTGCCATGTTCTGTGTTTAATCCTTTGGTCTACTTTCATCCATCCATCCATCCATCCATCCATCCATCCATCCATCCATCCATCCATCTTCTTCCGCTTATCCGGGGTCGGGTCGCAGGGGGTAGCAGCTTTAGACTTTCTTCTCCCCAGCCACTTCTTCCAGCTCCTCCGGAGGAATCCCGAGGCGTTCCCAGGCCAGCAGAGAGACATACTCCCTCCAGCGTGTCCTGGGTTTTCCCCGCGGCCTCCTCCCTCTACTTTCAGGTAAATCATGTAAAGTGTTTCATTTTTTTTTTCCAGGTGTATCGAAAATTAATCTCACAAACTATCCAAACACAAACACTCCAACATTAAACATTTGTTGAACTCAGTCCAGGCCACGTCGTCCTGCGTCCGCTCAGTCTTCACGCGCTGGGCTGAAGTTAAGATTCTTGTGCAACGATGAGTCCTTCGATTTTCCCCGTTTCGCCGTCGCCCTCGTAGTGGATCGTCTGATGGCCGGCGGCCTCCGCAGATTTTCTCCTCTGGATGAGGCGGTCGACCACGACGACAAACACGGCTGATGTAACAAGGCAAAAGCCAGAGAGGTAGAAGGCAGCGCTGAAGTTGTTCACCTTGTCCACCAACCAGCCTGCAGACAAAGGGAGACAACTGTCAACTATTTGGACAATTAATTGATTCAGATAAAAAAATTTGGCACATTCTGCTGATTTTTAATTTAACCACTTAAGCCTTAAGGTAAAAAATAGAAAATAAACAAGTCAGTGCCTTTTTAAAGTAAGAAAATAAACATTTTATTGCCTAAAATGCAATAACAGCATTCCTTTAATCTATGGTTGATCATTTGTAGATGAATTAACTATTTTTTGGATTAACTGATTAATAACTGGATAGGAAATACTTGTAATTGTCTACATTTGATATTAATGCCACAAACGTATTTCATAAAGCAAACCAACATAAAGCAGCACATAGTTGTAAAGTAGAAAAAGGCTGTATGCTTCTTTTAATTTATGAGAAATACAAGTCGAAACATTGTAGCATTTATATGTTTTATGCCTGCTGAGTTTGTAGAATAAACTTTTGCTGCTGAAAGTATCAGGGATTTGACATCTAAAGACTGAAATTATTACCCATTTTTCTTTTCAGAAAAAGTCCAAGATCAATCAAGTTGGGTGGAGAGATATTGAGATTTTACCAGTTTTAAATGAGAAAAGTGCATATTTTCCTTCCAATCACAATTAATTGCTATTCTGTGTTGCTTTGTCAAATAAAATCCTAATAAACTCATCCAGTTTTGGGGTTATAACTTGATAAAAACGTGGAAAACTTTAAGGTGAGTGAATATTTTACAAAGCACTAGAACGATTGCTGACACATTAGCATGTCGGCATCAAGGATATCAGCTCCTCCTGTAGATGGCGCTCAGTGCCAAAGCAGCCAGTGCGCACAGCAAACAAAATCCTGCTATGATAACATCAGCAGCTGAACAGAAATCAACAAAAATGTGTGGTTCCCCTCAAAATGCAATCTTCATGTTCCTCACTAATTAACACATTATTTTACTGGTAAATGAAAACAAAAATCTCCACAAATCCACATCAGGAAAAATGCAATGAATGGGAATTTACACTCAATTTTTATCTGTAGTTCTTTTGAAGGGGTAGTAATGAAAAAAGTATTTTTCTCTTTCATTTAGCAATTAAAAAACTCTGAAGAAAATCTTAAAATCCATGTAGCACCTCCA
This sequence comes from Gambusia affinis, assembly GCF_019740435.1. Lineage (NCBI taxonomy): Eukaryota > Metazoa > Chordata > Actinopteri > Cyprinodontiformes > Poeciliidae > Gambusia > Gambusia affinis. The sequence continues at coordinate 22,872,729 of NC_057870.1, forward strand.
GTCTCTTCCAGGATGCATCAGTCTGAAGAAATGTAAAGAATAAACTATTGACTCACAGAGGAATTCACTGAGAAAACATGCAGGTGGTTTAAACTTGAGATCCTTTGACGTTTCTTTGATGTGAGGCCAGTTTCTGTTCATAATCCTCACAGGATTATCACCAATGAGTTTTTATTTCTGACAGCAATGGAAACCATGAGACCAGAAATGTGCACATAACCAGTCAGAAATGTAATTCTCTCTCAGTTTTAGTTTTACGTCTGTAGATTTTAGTAAAAATTATGGGACTTCGACTCCCTACTGGAATATTTTGTTGTTTTTGTACCAGTATACTCTCCTGAGATACTTTTCAAAGCCTTAAATATTTTATTCTGATCTCAAACACTGTTTTCTACCAGACAAAAGTAATTAAATATTTAAAATAGGAATAAGTAATAAAATATAATCACTTCTTGCTTAGATTTCATGGAAACAATTCTAATGAAATTGTATAGTTTTCATTTATATTTTAATTTTATATTTCAATTTTATACTTAGGATAAAAAATAACCAAGTTCAAATTCTGTAAAAAAAAACAAAACTCATATTAAGCACTTTTTGCTATCCAATTATTAATTATTAATAAATTATTAAATGAAATGAAGAGTTTTTACATCCAGTTTCTGGTAGAAAGAGAGAGAAATCACTGAGGTCATTTTAATCTATTATGCAATTAATTGATTTATTGGTTATTACGGCAGGTCCAGTCAGAATAATCAATGACTAAAATAATCGTTAGCTGCAGCCCTGATTAAAACATCGATGCTAGTTTTATAAAAACACCTGCTGGTGACAGTATCGAGGTCTCAAATCTTGTTGCTTTGGCTCCAGTGAACACAAAATGTTATAAAAACTCTTACCTCCAGCAGGCGGGCCGAGAAAACCTCCGATGCTCCTGTACAGCATGAAGAGCCCCAGTCCGCTGTCAAAGCCCTCCAAGCTCACGACGTCCACGATGGAGGTGACATGAATGGCAACCATGCAGCCAAACAGGAAGCCGTAGATCGAGGTGAACACCAGAACGGACCAGTAGTTGTGACTGATGGGCAGCAGGAGCAGCACGACCCCCAGCAGCGTCGTGACGATGGTGAGCAGCTGCAGGTTCCTCAGAAGCCTCATGTTTGCCAGCCAGCCACAAAACAGCCGGCCGGCCAGGTCGGCGACGGCCATGACAGACAGAATGAACGCTGGCCAGTACTTATTGATCCCCAAGCTGTTGGCAAAGGGAACCAGGAAGAGGGTCGGGATGAAAAACCCGGCTGCTGCAAAGATCGCAAACAAGATGTAGAGAAGAAGTTCGGGTTTTTTCAGCAGGCCGCACTGGAAGACTGCCTTCTTCTTTGGTGGAGGCGCAGCAGCACTGTCCTCTGCGCTCTCTTTGAGGTTCATGTGTGAGGGCCGAGTTGCCTCCAGGGGCCTCATGAGCGCACCGCAAACACACAGGTTGAACTGAAGGCCTCCGATGATGAGCAACGCGCCCTGCCAGCTGTACAACTCGATGAGCCACTTGAATAGCGGGCTGAAAACGATGGCAAAGACACACTCCCCTGAGCTGGCGATGGCGTAGGCAATGGGGCGCCATCTTGAAAAGTAGTGATTCACCATGCTGATAGCAGGAACCCATGAGAAGGAGATACCTGTTCCTGGAAGCAGAAGAAGAAAAATGTTTGACCTGCAAGAATCTATTATGTCTTCAGACGATACTGGTGTCTTCTGTACTGGAGGAAACATCCAACAACTCTCAGCGATGGTCACTACAGAAATGAAATGACTAAAGCAACACATTTTTATTACATTTAGATAAAACTAAGTTCATGATATCTGGAAAGCGAAATAACCAAGAAAATAATGTAATCAAAATAACGTTGACAGTATTGATTTAAAACAAAGTCCATAAAATCTCATTTTTGCATGACATATTGGCTGATAAATTTAGTTGGAAACCACAGAGCTGCAAAGTAAATTCACAACTAACCAAAAGTGTTGCCATTTTGACTTCAATTTGACTGAAAATCTTTAACAATGGCTGTAAATAGACTGATTTGAAAAGCTTTTGCAACGTAAAGTCAAGACGTGTCATTCTGATAGACTCTTAAAGAAACAAGGTGCAACTTGGTTACTGCACTTTTTAATTTCTTCAAACAGATTTCTTTTAAATCTATGAGCTGTACAGAATAAAACCCACATGACCTGCAGAGAAGGATTTAAAATGATTTACCTTGCTCTCACTTTTTACATTGCAGAAAGCTGGTGTTCATCAGAGCTGTGAATACTTCTGAGAGCAACTGAACGAATGTAAACTGGCTATAAAGTTAATAATGCTTTAAAAGCTCAAGATGCTTTTGGCTATTTGATTGATGAAGCACCCAGAGTTCAGTACATTGGAGAACAAATAAAATGTAGACTTCTTGAATAATAATAATAATAATAATAATAATAGTAATAATAATAATAATAATAATAACAACAACAAAAATATATTGTCATCTCTCCTGTTCCTCTGAAACAACTTGACTAATTTCAAAAAACATAAAAACGCACCACAGCAACAACAAGACATATAAGTCTTTGTTGCGAAATCTAAAGATGATGAAACTGAAACTATGCTTTGATCAGACAAGACTCAAGTTAAACTAAAACTCAAAGATTGTAGTGAAACAAAAAGGATGAATATGTGGAAAAGCACCTCATGTACGGTGGGAGATCTGTGATGCTGTGGGCCTGCTTCTCTTCCAAATGTTCTGTAATTCTTGTTAGTGGATGAAACCAAGGACTGTTTCAAACTCTAAATAAAAACTTTGTCAGAAAACCGAAAATAGGATCTTTCAGAAAGATAATGGTCAGAAACATAAGGCTAATTGGTAAGTAAGTAGTAATTTTACCACTTTATTTGTGCTTATATCTGTAAAGCTGTATATTACCTTAAATAATATTATTTCTTTGTCTGCTGCTTACAACTGCAGAGTCACACAGAAATATTTTCATTTCATTAGTCTGACTAAAAGAGACTAAATACACAAAGATCAAGTCAAGGCAAACAGTGTTGAACCAGGCAGTCAGTGACTTCTTGATGCAACATTGCATGACAGTTAAAAAGAAAAACCTGTTCTTACCTTTAGTTCTGCTTTTTATTTACTAAACCAATGAAGTGATGGAAAAAGTCTCCCAAAAAGCAAATGAGTGAAGCTTTTAATGATGTGATTTATCTGGAAAAGTTCACCAGGCAATAAAATGTACCCAGGAAGTCTTGCCTACCTTGTAGGACACCCATAGTGAGGTAGAGCCAAGGCAGATTGATGTCCAGAGAGGCCAGCGACATCCCCAAAGTACACAGAACTCCTCCAACTACGATGACCACTCTCTGAGAAAACCGTAACGTCAGTGCACTGGCTGCTGGAGCTAGAAAAAAACCCCAGCAACAACAAAAGAAACTAAAAAAAACCACACTGGTTTTAAAATAAATTGCACTGTCGACATAAAGCCACACTCTTACCTCCTATATGAAACATAGCAATAGTTGTGGAAGAAACCCATGAGGTAGTGCTGGTCAGGACTCCAAAGTGACTCTGGATCTCCAGGAAGAAGAGGCCGAAGTTTTTGAGGACAGCTCCGGTAAGGCCCATAGCAAAAAAGGCTGAAGCGACCACCACCCAGCCGTAACCCCCGTCTGGAGGTCCGACTCTCCTGGACTTCATCTCCAACGTCTCGGCAGGTTGCTCTCCCGGCTGCCGCTCCGAGGCTGTTATGTAATGTTCCCCATGTGGGAAGGACTCATGAAAATGAGTCTGCAATGTTCACAAACGTACATAAGTTGTAATAGTACAGCAAAAACGTTGCCTTAAAATTATATTATAGCATAAATATGGTTTCCCACTATATAAAAATATAGGACATCCAGAAATGCATAAAGACAATTACAAAGTCAGCCTTTAGTCACCGGAAGAAACTTTCCGGAATTAAAGGACTAATTTCCTAGCAAGTTCTTAAGCAATACATGAAACCTACAAAATACTAAAAGTGTATGGACGAAACCCTCAAGATCACACTTTTGACCTGCCATCTCTACAAATAAGTAAAAAACAAAAAACAAAACACGTGTTCCATTGATTAAAAGCTGCATATGCTCACAGAGGGTCTTATGCTGCCAAATGTTACGGCAAAACGGATAAAATCTCACCCACGACTTTAGACAAAACTAGGAAATCTGGGATGAGATAATTTAATGTTTAATTAAACATTTTAACATCGGAGATGTCGCATTTTTAAATAAAACAAACTATTCTTTAAGGTAAACAGCAAAACTACTAAACTTTTCCCAAAATCCAAACGAAACATGCAGTTACTGAAAACAAAGGTTAAATGGTCGACTCACGTCTTTCCACGATGCTTTCTGTCCCCGACATTTGTTATCTTCTCAAACGCACTTTCAGCAGCATTTTATTATTATTATTATAATTTTTGACCGAAGTCAAATTCAGACCCCTTTAAATTGCTGTGCGGCTGTATTTGGACAACTACGGTAAGCTCATCTAAATCCCCTCGAATAAAATGTTTAAAATTACTCGAGTAATAGATCTTCGTATCTCCTGGACAAACGCTACATAATACAAACTAATTTTACAACTAAAAACCAACACCTTTTTCTTTTCATCCGGATATAAATGTCAGCGAATGGCTATGACCTTTGATGAAGCTAAAGCTGATACCTATCGAACGTCACATCCGATTTTCAAAACAAAATTGAATTTTGTTTTAGTTGAATTTATTTACCTGGCGTTAAATTAATATGTTACAGCATGCGAACCAAAGAACTGATTTAAAAACGGATAAACAATAAGCCAACATAAATTTGTCTAAAATACGTCTACAGCAATTGGAATTGAACGTCACATCCGGTTGGTATTTCATAATAAAACACCACAATAATTATTATCTTTGGTTGTGTTAGTTGGTTCGTCAGTCCTTCTGGTACAGAAATGTTAAATAATTTTAAGTAATGTAATCCTTTAACATTGCTTATCAGGATAGAAGCTTCTTTGGGTCAACTGGTAACTTTACATAGAACCTGATAAAAATCACATCTGGGATTTTGTAAGATTCCAGACTCTTATTTAATAGCTACATGACACCACTTGTTCAGATTTTAACAAACAAAAATTACCATAATTATGCTGGTGATAGCTTACATCACGTTCACCTGGTGACTTAACTAATTTAAGCAATGAGCAGATGCACAGAACAAATGTGTGGATGTGCTATGACTTTCTTTAGCTGAATAAAAACAAAAACTTAGGTAATTTTATTTTTTGGACCAAAGAAGAGGGATTAAGAGCTAAAACACATCTTCAACTTGAACTGCTAAACTTAGCAGCTCAGAAAACTCTAAAAATACTAAAACCTTGAGTTTTAGCATATCTAGCTTTTAAATCAAGGCAACAATGTAATAAAAAAATCTAAAGCATCACATGTTCCACTTATTTCCCAGTGGATCATGTGATATCAAAAATACATTAAATTTGTGCAATAGAAGTTTTGAGGAAAATGAAGGAAATGCATGTAAAGAAATTTCTTCACAGAAATATTCTTTATTTCCACGCCACCTCTCACAATGAACACTGACAGATTTTTCAAATCACCTTTGTATGCACATACTTTAACAATGGCAGCTGGTGTCATCTCAAATATAGTGTTAACATTATTTAAATTTATAAAATTATAAAATCTTTCTGGACATATGTACACAATTTACTGCTATAATACAGTTAAGCACACACATTTAACAAAAAAAAGAAGCTATCAGTCCACTTTTTCGCAGGTGACAGAAAAGGGGATGGTAAGAGCTAGCCCAGCTAACCGTATGGACCTCTCACGCAGATGCACGCACGCGCGCACAAACACACACACACACACACACACACATGCACAAACAGAGAACATGTTCACCACAAGCGTATGTAGCTTTAGTTCTGGCAACAGTCTTGTCACAGTCTATAGGTGCTTCAAGTCTTCTTTTAAACTTTTACCAAATACAGTTACGCATTTTCAGCCACATCCGCTTCAAAAGTTTGGCCATCCTAATGTTTCCAGGCCACTCGGCTGCTCCACATTACACAAATGCCTTGCTGGAAGGTACCTTGGCAGTAGTTCTCGAGCAGATCCTTGTTCCAAGACACGGTGCTCCACTTTTCTTTGCTTTGGTCTTCATCCTTCAGGGCAACAGTATTTCAAAGTGTCGTGGTTCAACGTGAGGAGGGCACTTGACTTTTAAAACTCCTCACTGTCCCTGATCAGGTCTATGCGCAGAGCCAGTTCGTTAAAAGATGGACGTAAGGTTGGGTCTTTATCCCAACACTCCTCCATGATCTGGTAGATCTGAAAAGAAAAGGAAGAGAGTGAAGGAAATCAATCAGAGGTTTACGACAGAAACATTTACAGATTCAGAGGAGTCAAAAATCATCAAGTCAAAAGTATTTGTGGGGAAGAATACTTCAGCTGAGCCAGCAATCGATTATCTAACAAACCAAGATGGCTACTATATCTGAAATTGATTTTTACGAAATCTAGTGGCAGTTGCTGTTATATAAAGCAGTCTAACAGTTGGTAGAACTTAATAAAAGCCATTCAGTGATGTAGTAACAATAATCTGTCACAAACAGAGCTTATAGATAAACACAAAGGTGAATACCTCTGAAGGACAACCCAGGGGCTGAGGCAGCCTGCTGCCTGACTTGAGGAGCTCAATGAGGTGATAGACGATCAGCTGCCCCTGCTTATCGTTACCCATCATTGACATAAATACCTAAATGGAGGAAATAAGTGGAAAAAGATGGCAAGTTTGAGGGCAAGTAGGAATTAACCACAAACTTTAGTCCTTTATCTCATAGACAAACACAAAGTAGGACATAAAAATAAAAGCAAAACAAAACAGTTTTTAAAACATTTTTAACAAATATATAATAATCTGGAAGTGTTGCAAATACTCGCATGCATCCCTCTTGAGGAAATACTTCCTAGAATCTCCATTCACTGAAATCCCTTATGAAGAAATACCCAAATATTCAGGCAAAAGACTGAATATTTGCTTTTCTTTGCAAAATAAGTCAAGCCTTTCCACAGACCTCAATGAGTTTAGTTCTGGACTTTTACTCTGCCTTTCTAACACATAAATGATTTTAGTTTTAAATCATTCTAATGTAGCTCTGGTGTAATCTGTTGTTCCCCTTCTCTATAAATAAACCTCCACCCCGGTCTCAAGTCTTATGTTGCCTCTCTCAGGTTTTTCTCTAGGGATTGCCTTGTATTTAGCTCCATACATTTCCCTATCAACTCTGACCAGCTTCCCAACTAAAAGAAAGAGGAAAAAAAAGAGATGCAATAATTAACATTTATAAAGAAAACGTGAGCGAGAAAGATTTGTGAATATTTCACTTTAGTTATTCAGGCCTGAGTCCCATTGGGAGATGTTTTTGGGGAACTGAGCCACATGCACATTAAGACATGAGGGATAATGTGCCTCGGCTGTCGGGATTATCGAAAAAGAAGAGCATGTCTGGAGAGGGTTTATGTTCAATGGCGCTGTCATCCTACATGAATCAAACTGAAGCTTACTCTGAATGTACACAGTGTTCTCAGAAGTAGAGAAAGCCTTTACATCGAGCGTTCAAGCGAACATCATGAGTTCAGTCTGCTCAGGTGAAAACAGGGTGAAAGACTCCACCCCCAGGCAGTCGAACCACCTTTTAGTCATAACTTGCATGTCAAGGCTCGTTTTTGTCCATTTTACAAAAAACGAAACAATGTACTCTGAAGCCAAATACAGACTCTGTGTATACTGTACACATGTCTCAATGTGTTTGCTCAGTAGAGGTCCTACATGTCTTTTCAAGTCTAAAGGTTCTCCAAAATCCTGTCAATTTCACTTGGGTGGAGGCATTTTATATAAATGTTGAGGACTTAATTTTCACACTGTCTTAAGTGGTGCAAAGACAGTTTTAGTTTCTTAAGGAAATTATGATTGAAAAACAGAAACTCTTTAGATGTAAATATTTGAGAAGACCAACAAACGGATCGGAATAAAAATGGATCATGTGAAACGCCCAAATTGGAATATTCTGATTGGATTCAGATTGACAGGTATGAATTTGTAACCCGCCGGTAAACACTGGTTCTGATCAGGTCATTCTGATTGTGGCAAAGTAGCGTAACTGCACAGGTGTGGCCTGTGACCAGCTGACATATTTCCACCTTCAGTGGCTAGACGCTATGCAGGAGAAGCAAAACAGCTCTGCTGATTTCTCACGCTGTAACGCAGGGAGACCAACAGCATGTGCTGCTCAGCTTGTAGCTTAACCTTTACTACAACGTGGTGCTGGTCCATTCTAGGCGCCAAGACGACAGAACGAACACACTACTGCGACTGTTGTTTTTGATCAGGACAAGAAAAAGTAAGAGTTTTTTTAAGGAACATTTTAAAACTGCACGTCAGTTTACTCTGTTCTGGATAAAACATCTAAACACACATCATGATTGGATTAATGAGTTTTAATATAATCATATAATCAATATATTTGGATCATTTAACCCAATCAAAGAATTTAGCACATATAAACATAGATATTATGTAGTGAAATGAACAAAAAAAGTGAATTGCAGAATTTTTAGTTTGTAAATAATTATAATGCTCCTTCAAAATAAAGAGATTATCTCAAACAAATATTTTTTTATTTAATATTTTGTAAAATTACTCTGCTCCTTGAAGTACTCTTTCACTTTTTGAATCTAATAAAGGAATCTTCTCATCTTGGAATATTTCCGTCCTATCAAAAAGGCAAAAATTCACATTTAAGGAACCCATTTCCTCCCAAAATTGTCAAGTAATTTAATAAAATAATTCCTGGACGTTTCTTATCCCCCGTCCCTCTATAAAAAAGCTTCTTCTTCAGACATGGAGAAGAAAAAACATGTGCTGTAAATTGCAACACTTGGAATCCCCATGTGCCGATGTCAGTAACTGGAGAAGCCCAGAGGGTAAACTTTGTTTCTAAGAAGAGGGAATCAAGCTATGATGCAAGGTAGGCAAATTTCAGACTTTATATGCAAAACTGCAGAAAAAGCTTTGGGTTGATGCCAGGAATATGTTCAATTTAGGTTAAAAGTTGCACTCAGAGGAGCAAGTTATTAAAGCCATAAAGTGTGTTTTTAAATTAGTAGATCTGTTCAGAAACAAACAACAACATACCACAGGAATCAACCACAAACTTTGATCAAGGATTTGAATTTTCATAAGACGACAGTGTAAAGACCAATTTTTTACTTTTCATTTTTCAATGTGGGAATTACAGCATTGCCAAACCTCGGTTAACCTCAAATTCAAGGACTTACCAGGAGAATTTTCTCAAATTCAAGGACCAAATGCAGCAGCATTTAATTACTGCTACAATATTATCAAAAAATTGTTTTAATACAAAGCAAATTCAATAAAAAAAACCTAAAATTGTTGGATCAGAGTCACAACGGAAAGTGAATTGAATAATGTATAGCCTACTACTGCTGTTGTAAACGACTATTTTAGTAATCAAGTAATCTATCAATGATTCGTACAATTAATCGAGTAATTGAATGAAAAATTTGATGAAGTAAAATATTGATAGATTTTACCATAACAGTATTAATAATGGATATCAAAGTCAGCCCAATTTTTTATATTTTCACATCGCTAACAATTACTTTCGTGTAGCATAGAAAATAAACCTGCAACAATTATGGCTCTATTTTTAAGTTAACCTGGTCAAAAATTATACAAAAATGTAATAATAAAGCAACAAGCTCACAAAAACCCTTCTAAAAAATATATATATATATATATATATATATATATATATATATATATATATATATACTCCAGCTTTTAGTTTATGTATTCATCTTCAGTCAATTTAATAGATGAACTCTGACCTTGCCCAGCCATTTATAGCTTTTATGTCTATGTTAGCGAAGGGATTTGGCTCCTTTGTCTTACATAAAAACAGATCTACCAGCCATCTGTTGCCACCATGCGCTCCGCCACCCATTTGTTGCGACTTGGATTATATGAAATTTATTTTCCGGTTCGTCCGTATAGCACCAGAACAGCCGCCTGCTGTGTTCAGTCTATCCACCGTTCGCTCTCAACCGGCCACCAGGCAGCAGCTCCAGGAGAGAAAAGCTGCGCCAGTCATTGTTTACTGGTCTCCAGAAAAACAACAGAAAGCTGGACGTTATCTATCAACAAAATCCCCCCGGAACAAAGTTAACAATCGGATATTATGCTGCTAGCACAGCAACTCAGAGACGGAAGTGAGAGGATTGTGCAACATAATTAATCACCCGCCTGGAACACGGTGCACTAAATAATAAAACATAATTTAACAAAGCTTCGAGGCAGATAATTTGCCCTGAGGAATTTTAATAATCAAGATACTTAAATCATTTGAGGAATCGTTACGGATATAATGCCTACGTTAATGCTGATAATATTCATAGCTTCCAATTCAAGTTCACAATACATGGGTATGTCTAGAGATGGTGAGATGAGGTTATTGAACTTTTTAAGCAATTTTCAGTTAATATTCCAAAGCTTTGCTACCTTAACAAGAGAAACTGATAAACCTAGTTGGTTTATCATTTTTATTATCGACTGACTATGATAGGCTATTCACCCACGAGAGGATAGCACCAACCGATGCATGTGTTGTCATGCACATGTTGACTACGTACAGAAAACACAAATTGTCAATCAAACAAAAAATGACATGACAACAGCTGTTATCTGTGTGAAATGTCAAACCCTCAAAAAACATTCAAGGACTTTCAATGATGGGTGGCGTTCAAATCTTCAAAAACTTTTCAGGACAATAAACTTAATTTTTTCAAATTCAAGAATGTAAACCCTATAATGTTTTACATTTCATTGGAAATAATATTTAGTGTTTTTTTTTCTTTTCTTTTCAATTTTCCACAATTTCCATGCTTGATTTAAAAGTTTTAATTGTGACCTTTGCTGTGAATCACAAAGTATTACATGTGTGGGAAAGATGCTTTTTTTTTTTTTTAGAAGGCATGACACAAGCAAGATAAAAATAACTAATATAAACTTTGACAAGATCCATTCACAAAGATAAACTTCAGGGAAACTGCAGCTAAGAGAAAATAATTCTTCTACATTCACTTAAGGCATGAAACCTTGGTTTTACCAGTGAACGTCTCACATATTCAGCATACTTCAGCTTTCAGGTAAAAATCATTTCACAGAAATCTTCCCAGCATATATAATTAACCATGATTGGTATTTGGTTATTTTTCTAACATAAAGCCAAAAAAATTAAACACCAAGAAGAAGTTTAGATACATTTTGATGCTCATGCAGATTGGTGATGAGTATAAAATGGCCACTGTCAGAAACCCAGAAATCAGATCTTTTTTCCAACCAGTGAATGCACCACACTAAGAGCTACCGGTTGGGCCCTGACATTTCAAAAAGCACGCCCACATGCTGAGGTCACTGCACTTTCCTGACTGATGTTGCTGGCTGTTGCAAGCTTCAGCAACTCACCAGAACACAACCATCAATCCTGAGTATCACCTCTTGTTCTATCATGCCCATACTAGTTGTGTTTCATACATTTCCAGTCTGCGAAACACTGAGCCAACAACTTGGAGGTTAAGCTTTTAATAGGAGGTTAAACTTTAAGAAAGAAAGGAAATGCTTCCAGTGAAGCACATTTTGTCCTCTTCGTTTCACTCCTGTCTATAAAGTTACAATGAAAGGCTAAGGCACTGATCTCAATCTCTCTTTCTGAGCCACTGGTTTTAGATAACAGGTCATTCATAAATATTTCAAAACGTTATTTCAGAAATAGTAGAGAGGAATCTCATGGGTCTAGTAAAGCTGAAGTAAATCATATTGGATTAGAAAGATGCATTTGTTGATTTGCAAAAGCAGAAACGAATATCGATGGATTTAAAAATGTAGAAGTTTTTAAAGACTATTAAATTAGTCATATTTAGAGGATGCATTAAGACATTAGCTGTAAAATATATTCTCTGTTATAAATCAGAGTTAATTGGACATTTAATAAAAATCTGAAAGGTGTAAATGTTTATAAACCTCCAATTTCCAAGATTTCAACTTTTAAGTGCCATTTTCAGTTTCTGGAGGCTTTTTTAATAAAAATAAAATGGGTGCCGAAAAAAATCCCATATTTTCTGGACTAAAAGGCACACCTAAAGCCTTTAATATCAAAAAAATTACAGCGCACCTTATAATGCGAGCGCTTTATATAAAACAGCACCGCCAATGTATTAATATGGATTAATTCTGGTTGTGCTTACTGACCTCAAAGAGATTTTGTGGTACCTGGTCAAAATGTTTTAGTTACATTACAGCTACTGGAGTAATACATACTGTGCTTTGACTGACTGACTTATCTGACCGTTTTGTTTCACATAATGCGCCTTGTAAACCAGTGCGCTTTATATTTAAAACAATATAAAAAATAGACCATTCATTAACAGTGTGCCTCATAATCATGTCCGCCCTATAGTGCAGAAAATACTGTAAGCAAATTAAAACAGAAAAAGAGAGCAGTGGAAAAAGCAGTAAGATGGAAATCTATTCTGGAGTGACCAGCGGTAGCTTTGTGTTTGGCTTACTTTAACAAGTTGCTGTACAACTGGATTAGGAAGCAAAATGCAATTCACACATACAGATGAATTCAGCTACTTACTGCAGGAGGGCTGCAGTTCTTGTAACTGTGCGTGAAGAGCTCATACAGCACCACTCCAAAGCTCCAGACGTCTGAAGCCACAGAGAACTTGCTCTCAGTCAGTGACTCAGGGGAATACCTGCAAAACACACGTACACAGGCGGGCTTTACACACACTGCGTACTGGAGATGGTAAAACATATCAGAATCGAAGCTTCACGCCAAAGAAAAAAAAGTCTGAACAAATACCAAACTGAGTTTTGGTTGTTAACTTGTAGTCAACTTTTCTACTATATCGAGTTGAAACAAGAGGTTTACATATAATGCATATGGATTACAATAAAATCCCCCCCAAAAAAGAAAAAAAAAAAAAGAAAATCAACTGGGCACACACATCGTTCGACTAGACATAAACCTATACACATCTTTTGTTTTCAAACTCCACTGAAGATTATTTCACACTTCAGGTTGCAACAAAACACACTACGAACCATCTTTACAGTTAAACACTTCACAGTTAAACTGTCAACATGCAGACATGACCTGGTCTGTCAGTCAAACTTTTCTCACGGAGACGAGGACGGTGGTCGATTTTTAGACCTCTGCTGAGGTAGACAAGATCAGCTTCATCTAAAAATCAGCCAATCGGGGCGTGCTCCAGTGGCGTAGAGGTTAGCGCGCCCCACGTTTGGAGGCCTTCAGTCCTCGACGCGGCTGTCGCGGGCTCGATTCCCGGACCCGACGACATTTGCCGCATGTCTTCCCCCCTCTCCTTCCCCCTTTCCTGTCAGCCTACTATGAAAAAAGGGACACTAGAGCCCACAAAAAGGACCCCCTGGTGGGAAAAAAAAATAAAAAAAAAAATAAAAAGAAATCATCCAATCACCACCAATCTCCCAAAATCACTGATCAGCAACGATAAATCGGCTGGCCAATAAATCTGTGCAACCCTAATTACAAAGTGGTTTCAGAACAACAATGAAGTCAATAGTTTGATCTGATTTACCTTCAGACAGTGATGGAAAAAAAATGTGCATGTAAACTTCTGGATTCAACATGGGCTGTCTGGTTTACTCATTTAGTCATATTAAGTGTATTTGTGACGTATGCAACATTAAAAAAAAAAAACTAACCAGAAAATGGGACTCTCTCCCGGCTCTTGGACCATATAATACTCTTTGTCTTGAGGCAGCACTTTGGTGAGGCCGAAGTCTCCAATTTTCACTCTTAGCTCACTCTCAACTAGGATGTTCCGTGTCGCCAGGTCTCTGTGGATGTACCGCTTACTCGACAGGTACTCCATTCCCTGTTGACAAACACATAAAAACAAACAGGAAGTCCAGTTGTTGGTTAGAGGCCCAGAGCAGCTTGCTAAAGCTTCAGGTCACGCTGCAGCACCTTGCAGATCTGAGAGGCATAGTGGACCAGCTTTTTATGGTCGATCCGCTCCATGTTTTTTATGAGGTAATCGCGAAGACTTCCAAAGGGAAGATACTCCATGATGAGGCGAAGATTACGTCGACCTGAATGAACCCAAGGAAAACAATTACATGTAAATAAGATAATGACTTTAATGATGCTCAGTGAAATGTAAACATTTTATTAATCGATTATTCTATTAAATAGTCTGACAATTAATCAGATAAAATATAGGCACATTCTGCAGATTAACATTTAACCATTTAAGACTTTTTTCACAATATTAGAGATACATTAAAGACAAAAGAAACCTTTTTAAATAAGAAAATAAAAACTGCAACAACATAGCATTCCCTTAGTGTGAGTTTGATTATTTGTAGCAAAAGATGCATCTGCAGCTGACAAAATACTGTCTACTAGTTTGTTGATTATTTTTGATTAATAAATAGATAATGCAATAGGAGACTTATTATTATTATTATTATTATTATTATTATTACAGAATTTGATCAGGTGAAGGTAAAAATGCCACTTAAGAAGTTCTGAGCAGAATATATTTACAGGCAAAAGTTTTTCATCTTAAAATGCAACATTCATATTTTGCACAGTTTTGGCTTTTTTACTCTTCTGATTGTGTTGTTCTTTCAGCAAATGGCCTTCTCTTCAGTCTGGATAGTACAGTTAATCAATCGATAATAAAATTAGTTTACGATTATTTCAATAATCAATTCATCACGATTAATTCGATAGAAAATGATAATAGACGACATAGAACAATGACATGATTGATTCTCAGTTAACTGAAGCAGGTTAGTTCATTTTAAAGAGTTTGTAGCCTCTTGTGGATCAGAACAAAGTGCAAGACTGGAGACTCCAATCATAAGAGAAACTCTATTTAATAAACAGCTGCAGCATGTTTTAAGAACTAAAAAAATAGTTAATTTGATCAGAAAACTGAAAAATTGCAGCTAGTTAAGACACCATACTACCATAAAACAATGAAACATTCCTATAAATTGTCAAATTCAGCTGTTCCAGTCACTTCCTTGGCAATAAATGAATGAAGTAAAGCACCTAGACATCCAGACTGCTTTGATAATAATTTTTGAAAGAATGTGTTACTCTCACTGATAAGGCTGAAAAACTTGTCACGATACAAACGTTTCATATCCGTTGATATCGATAACTATTAATTTGTTTTAAATATCTGAAATACAGCCAACCTGTTGGTGTGACCTTTCCTGCTCCACAGTTTTATTTTTAAGTAGTTATGAGGCAAAGAGGCAAAAACCTTACACTGCTGCGGTGCAAGTTCCTCAACAAGTTGTTGCTAGGAAACCACACGTTCCTCAATGTGTTGCTAGGTAACCAAAGAGTGAGTTAGCTGGTTTGTGCCACCAAACTTACTTAGCTGGCTGTGAGAGATTGAGCAGCTACAGCTTTTCCTCTGCCTACATCTCCCAGAATGCTTTGTGTTTCTGGATCAGAGTTCAGTAAAATTATGGAAAATTCTATCAGATTTATTATCTATGGATATTGATTATGTATCTATTGTGATATACATTGTTATTGAGTTATTGTCCAGACTACTCAGTGAATGACATCCTCTGACGGGATGCTAATCGTTCAGTAAGTACATTTGTGAAATTTCTTTGCCACTACACATTACATAGTCAGCTTATAATAAAATCACATCTCAGTTATAGTATTATACACAATACAACCTTCTGGACTGTCTTTTCCCAGACAGCAAAGTCCACATTAAACCTCATCTATTCATTCACTAAGCAGATATATTTCAGTCACAACACATGAGATTTAGAATAAATGCTAAAAATAAATGTCAGAAGTACCTGCGCTGTAACAAACACCCTTATACTTGACGATGTTCTCATGCTGGAGAGATTTTAGAATCTCAATCTCCCTCTCAAAGTCTCGCATGTGCTCCGCTGTGCTGTGCTGGAGTTTCTTCACAGCAACGACCTCCCCGGTGTTGTCCTGGAGTGGGTCATAGCGGCACATCTCCACACTGCCAAAGTTTCCCTTAAACACAAAATGACCTCAGGTGAGACACTGCTGTTTGATTTGAGACTCTAAAAAATGTACAGCACATCAGTTTTGTTCTAAATGAAGCCTTTATAAATCTGTAATAATGTCATCTCTGGTGAAGACCGACAGTCTACACTGCAAAAACACCAAATGTTACATTGTAGTTTTAGCATAGTTAAAAAAAAAAAAACAACAAAAAAAAAAAAAACAGAAAAGAAAAACTTGCAGAATTTTTCACTTATAGAAAGACATTTTTTTTTATCATGTTATGAATAAAATAAAAAAATACACAGGTGGAAGTAGTACTTTTTATTAATATTAAGGAATGTATTTTATTTTATCTTGCTGAAAAGTTACTTTTAAGTTAGTTTTGTCTTATTTCAAGTGTATGAAAATATTTGCACTAGAATCAGGATTTCTTTTTTGTCATTGTGCATAAACCGCAAAGAATTTTAAAAATTAGCAGCTCTTGAAGGGAGGTGAAATAATTGGATGAAATAATAACAAATAAGTATATCTCACATACAAAATATAGTAGAAATACACAAGAAACAACTGGGATATTAAGGATAAATAAACTTGAAACCAGACCAAAAATACTTGAAGATTTGGTGATTTTACAGTGTGAAGATACTTTGCATGGGTGCAACAGATGAAAGCATCGTCATCAATTAATACCTTGCCCAGTAACTGTAAAAATATGAGATGTCGTTCTTGAAACAGAGCTGGCTCCTGATTCTCAAAGCCGCCAGCTGTGCCACCAGCACCTGTTGTTCGGTTTGGCAGGATGTCATCCATGATCAACTCGTAGTCTAAGAACAGAAAAAGATACATTTAGTTTATGTGTGGGTTTGGAAAGTCCATGGCAAAAAAAAAAAAAAAAAAAAGACAGACAACTTAAAATGGAAAATTAACTAATGTACTTTAAGATTTCTTTTTTTTATTTGGGGGCTACAAAAATGTCTCTTGAATTTCGTGTTTACGTCTTTGCAATAACAGCAACCTCTAAAGACGTTTAAGAAGAAGTTTTATTTATGTAGCACTTCTTCAGCAACAAGGTGGTTCAAAGTGCTTTACATGAATTAGAAGGAAAAATCTAAACAACAGATAAAACAAGCACAGCAAAAGAAAAACTACATTTTAAAATGTTCCAGTTGTTCTAGGTTGCTAAGTGGAGAGGATTTTCAAAGTTTGTTCTAGATCTATAAAGTATAAAGCTAATTGTTGGTTCTAGATGATTGATTCTTGTTCTGGATTGCTACTCCACCATTTATAAACCAACAGGAGTTTATAAATAATGCTCCGATATTAGTAGCCACAATTTTTATAGAAGCTGAGCCAATTCCAGTACTGATTCCTTATCTATCTAATCTAATAATCAGAGTTTGGTAGCTGCCAAAGAAGGCAAAAAGCACATCAACTCTTTTACTGCCACAGGGAAAACACTGACTAATATTTCTTCCTTAAGTCTGTTACTAATTTTATTTCCCCAGAATCAATGAACCAAGATCTTTTCCATAAGCTCTCAGGAAATCATTACACATACTGATGACTGTTTAGTTGGATGTGTTCAAGGACTTCTGGAATCTACGTAGGCATCTGATTTTCAATCTGAAACACCAGAGGAGGAATTTGTCTGCAGGGCAAGGAGGGTTAAACCGACCCGGTGTGAAGAGGCTGTGAAGGTCACGAATCACCGCCCGGAATGTGGGCCTGAACGTCGGCTCGTAGTCCATGCAACTGGTGATCAAGTTAGCGATTTCTGTCCACTTTGGTGCCGGAAGCTGCTGGTGATCGTTGTAGAACAGGAGTTTCTGAAGTGAATAAATCAGGATTAATGCAAACTCATTCTGAAGTACAAAAGCAACAACTTTCTTGAGTCGGTGTGAGAGAACCAGGTATTCGCCTCAGGAAAACCCAATGAGCACTCTTATATAACATGCCAAACTTAAGGCCCGTGGGCCAAATACAGCCCGCCAAAGCTTTTTATGTGGCCCTCTGGATTCTAGATTGAATACTGTTTGCTTAAATATTATGTTGTCAATCAAATCAATGCAGTTTTTATCTTCTTAATGCAAAAATATATCTATCAGTTCCTTCAGTTTCTTGAGAATTATTGTGGAAATTCACACATAACCAAAAAAATCCCTGCATTTTTTGAGCTAATTGGGAGTTTATTGCAGATTTTTCTCAAAAACATGTCTAAAACTTTATTACATCTACTAAACAGCTGCCTCAGCTTTAATAGATGTCAGACAGTCCATAAGCTATACAGTTGGTAATAAAAAGTTACATTTACTGTTGTAAATAAGCGCAAATATCTCCAAATTAGTTCCACAAACACTTTGATAGTTATTGCAAAAAAATTACAGAAAGAATCACAAAATACTGGAGGGACTGGAAAGATATTCAATAATATGACTTAAGTTTAAGAATTCATTGACATTTTAACAGTGTGTGAAAATGTTTTATCGATACATTCTGGCACAACCGGCCCTTTAAAAGCATTAATTGATTTGGCCCCAAACGAAAACAAGTTTGACACCACTGCTTTATAACATAATACAGACCTGAAAACACAATCTGTGCCACAGTCAGGTCTTATTAGCTGCATGTTAAATGATGAAGATTAGATGACAGAGAATGAAGGTGTCTTCTGATTTCAGAGTATGCGACCCACTAAGATAAACTCTTTAAAAAGTTTATCTGCGAGTTTTCAGTGCAAATCACTGCACTTGAAATTATACACATGTATGAAGCAACATACAAATTGTATATATACAACCAGTCATTCTGTGTTCCTTGAGGCTGTGTTTGCCCACAGTAAAAAACAATAACAAAAAAACAAACAAAACTAAACCAGTTTAGGATACAGATGAAAATCTCCTCCAGCATAGCAGTCGCAATTTTCAACTTTTGTTGTTTGAAATAAATGTTTGAATTGGGGACCATTTTTCTACAAAGACGTTACTTTTCATCTGTAGTTTTGCTGTAATTTGTTTCCTTCACTCTGTTCTTCCACTGATATACTGTGGGGAGCTGCAGCTTCACTCAGGAGACCAGGATCATTCTCTTTGCAAGAGCAAGTTGAATCTTAACAGATAAAACTTACTGTGATCTTGAAATTTATTCTGAAAAATGCCTGGTTCTATTAAAGGTGGTTCTAAGAGGAGTATAATGCTCAAACCTGCAGTGATTTCACTTTGCATTAAGTTGACAGCTTTGGACAGTCCCAAAATATACGGGTGAAATCCCCAATCAAACATTCGTCTGAGATGCATCCAAATCTAGATGTGAGAGAAGAAGTCCTAAAGAACATCACTTTGATTTTGATTTTTTTTTTTTTTTCCCCACCAGGGGGTCCTTTTTGTGGGCTCTAGTGTCCCTTTTATCATAGTAGGCTGACAGGAAAGGGGGAAGGAGAGGGGGGAAGACATGCAGCAAATGTCCGGGAATCGAACCCGCGACGGCCACGTCGAGGACTGAAGGCCTCCAAACGCTACCCTCTACGCCACCGGAGCACGCCCCATCACTTTGATTTTTAATATCGGACTGTTTGATATTTTATGTCCCTCCTGAAACATCTTCTCCCAATCCTCATCTCTGATTAGTATTACATTCATTTCTAACTCCTATTTCCCTTTCGTATCTTTTGTGTCTGCTATGGCACCAAAGACCAACTCTAATTCAACATCTGAATACTTCAAATCAGGTCTGTATAACTGCTGTGACTGTGATTGTGAATACTGCACTGAATTGATCAGTTACCATAAATCTACCTCATTTCCAATTCTCTGTGGTCGGTACACTACTTTGAGCATCAGCTGCGAGAATGTACAGGAAGTGATGCTGCATCAATTTTACAAAGATTTTTTATTCTTGGTCATAAACTCAGCCCTACCTTTGTGTTGTCCAGCATTGCCAGTGGTTTCTCTCCGCCGCTGCAGATTTCCCACAGCGTGGTGCCGAAGCTCCACTTGTCTGCAGCCAGACTCAGAGTCATCGGGTCGTTTATGTATTCAGGTGGCACCCAGGGGATCCTTTCAATCAGGACTGATTACAAACAAAAACAAGTGAGGAATTGATTGCTTTTTTCCCCCATGTCACATATTGACATTAGTAAACAAAATTTAATTGTATCCAGCCTAATTTGATGCCTTCACTGATTACATTTAGACTAGAATTGTCAATATATCAGCAGTAAAAGTCAAAGTTTGTAGGAAAACAGCTTCTCTGTGCAGTCACTTCTTTTAATTTGTTAATTTGTCAACACAAGAAAACGTCCAACTGATACTTGTCAATGTGTTAACAAGCTCCCCCTGCTGGTAGAAATGGTTATGACAGTGAAGGGGAGGTTGGAGAGGAACTCACTTTCTTTAGGCAGGACAGTGATGCCGATACCGGGGTCGCTAAGCTTGATGAACGGGGGATTCCCAGCCCGCCGATCCTCCTCCCTGATCAGCAGAACATTTTTGGCACAAACATTCCCATGGATAAGATGCTTTTCCTCCTGCAGGTACAGAACGAAAAATTGGTGCAAATTTAACTTTAAAAACCACATTTCAGCTCATATTATCCTTAATATTTTCTTTACAAATTCCTAAAAGTTTTTACAAGAAATTACAGCAAAACAAACACAGAGCCTGATTTAAAATGGATAATTACCAGGAAGTTCATGGCCCAGGCCAGCTGTTTTGCCACTTCGAGCTTCCACTGAATGTTTATAGAGTTCTTGTTCTTCTTCAGGTAGGTGTCCAGCGAACCCAACTTCACATATTCCTGCACCATGATGTCTGAAAGGAGAGAAAAAAGGATTTTTTTCCCCCCACAATTTATTTTTTAAAAATAACAAGCTTTTTATACCAAAAATATAAAGCTTTGAATAAAAAGAGAACCACAAAACATATTTTTGTAGCTAAATAATCAAAGAAAGGGAAGTAACTTGGGCAGTGAAAAACACTTTTTTAATCAACAGTTGAAACAGCTGACATATTTTTGATCAAATGGTGGAGGATTTCTAAAATTTAAAGGTTAAGAGTATTTTGTCTTTTTTTTTTTTTTTTACCTAAACCTACATTTCATTTTCCATGTGGTAAATGGTCCATCAAAGAGCTTATATCTCCTATTTTTCTTAAAACAGAATATTAACATTTTTAATGATCAACTATTAATCTATCAAAATTAGCAGAAGTGGAAGAGACTGAACAGATAACAATAATATATTTAGTAAGAAATGAATCTTTATTTCAAAGAGACTCTGCTGAAGGATACTGTAATCCTATGAAGAGAGAGAACAGAATAGTCATTTATATGTTGTGATCACTGCAAAAGCATAAAATCTTACCAAGTATTTTTGGTCTAGTTTCTAGTGTAAATATCTTAGTAAACTTGACACACAAGTAACTTTTTAAGCAAGAAATGGAGACTTGTTTCAGGTAAATAATTTATAAATATTGATAAAAAAAAGTTCTAGTTACATTGGGAGATTATTTAACATAAAGTAAGACATGATTCATATGTTATAAATTCATTTATCTCCCAATAGAACAAGTTCTTTTTCATCACTATTAAGAATTTATTTACTTGAAACAAGTCTATAAATCTTGCTTTTAAGTTAGTTTGTCTTATTTCAAGTTTACTGAGATATTTGCACCAGAAATTAGACCAAATATACTTGGTAAGATTTTGTGTTAATGAAGTTCAACTCAAAATTTGCACATTTTATCAGTGGCTTATGGTTAGAAACATACAATTGTAGGCATAAAGTGCAATTTCTTTTGGTTGTTGGCTAATTTTACCATCACTATTTATTTATTTCAGATATTTGATCTCAACTAAAAGTTTGTTTTGGACATTTGAACATCAAGTGTGAGAATCCCTGTGAAACATCGCAGCACTGTTTTAGTCGACAAATAATCCATATTAGTGGTATTTTTAATCAGATTTAACAGTATTAGAAAGTTAGCATTTACAGATTGCATGTAACATACCAGCCGTAAGAAATATGGCAGAAAATGTTTGAATCTGACTTACTCTCTTCTCCACAGACACAAACTCCATAGTTGAGGATCAGGTGTTTATGGGATAACTGGCTCATCATGCTGGCTGCTTCAAAGAAAGACTAGAAAACCAGAAGGAGAGAAAAAAAAAAGAAGCAAAATCAGAACTCAGAAAAATTAAAACCAAACCCAAAATCTTAGCTGGTTGAGTTTTCTCAGTTGTATCCACTACACTACTTAATACTTCACCTTACAACTATCTGAGTCCTTCACATGTTTCTATTTAAATGCATATGTTTGTTTTTAGAAATATTACTATATTAAAAAAACAAAAAAACAACTGTTTTGGTATTTATTTTAATCTCTTTTTAGAAGACATACTCCACTTTTCACATCCTCAACATTAGTAATCTTTAAAAGGGCTGTCATCCACAAATTATATACTTCTCTGCAAAATATACAGCCTTTGAACAAAGGGAATAATGAAACATTATGTTGCTTTCAGATAAATAAGTGATATGAACTGGTGTTAAAATGTTTCTAGTTTGGCACATCTAAAATGTTCATGTATGTTTTTAGACCCAAATGAACGTTCTTGTAGTTCTTGAATCCCCTTAAGGGGCTGACAGGATTACCAAGATTTCTTACAGGATCTCATTTAATTCCCAAAATCTTCCACAGTATGTGGAGAAACCTAATGCTATGTATTGGTTCTGTTAATGTGCATCATAATAATCAAACAAATAAAAGCTGTAGTGAAAATTACAAAAAGTCCAACAGTCCAATAAAACACATTAGTACATTAAAACCAGGTGTGAGACAGAAGTTCAGAGAAAAAGTGAAGGAGATGGAAGAGAAGAAGTAGGTATAGAAAGACAAAAATAAAAAGACAGAGAGAGAGAGAGAAAGAAAATAAAGAAGGGATCATGGAGGGATTGACTGAAGGCAGGAGGGAAAATAATGGAAAAAATAGAAAGGCATGACAGGAAAAATAAAGAGGTTTGGGAGGATAAAAGTACAGAGGCAAGGAAGGAAAAACACAAAAGCAAGAAAAAATAATACGAGGGGAAAAAAGAAAAGGAATGTAACATGAAAAACAAAAAAAAAGATGGACATAGAATGGCCTTTAACCCTTAGGGACATAAGGGAAGAGGAGAGAAAAGATGAGGTAAAAGATTAAGGAAATGTGGAAAGAGAAAAGACAGGACACCAAAAGAGAGGTAAAAATGAATCCAGGATGGAAGGAAGCACAGAGGAGGAAGGAGAAACAAAAAAACTCTTTCCTTTAAGTCTGAGATTCCTGATTTAGAAAATGTGATGGAGAATAAAGTCTGAAAATACAAATATTCTTCAATGCTTCTTTGCCTATCCATACCTAAAAATATTGAAATCAAATCAGAGAGTTCTGTGAAAGAAGCTTACAAAAAGAGATGCTTGACCTAGAAGGTTTGTCTGTGACTTGAATAAAAAGCAAGCAGAAGTGGGCCTAATTTGTAAAATAATTAAAAAAGACATTTTTGTTCTATTGGTCATTTAGTTATAAAACAGAAAACGGCTGTAAAACCACAGACCTCGGCGTAATTTCTGTGGGCCTGGTCCAGAACTTTCATCACAACTTCAGTTTCGTGCATTTGCCCGTAGTCGCCGAGCTCCTTACGAACTCCTTTAAAGATCTTTGTAAATGTGCCTTGACCAAGACTCTCCCCCTGACAAAAATCACAAATTAAAATAAAATTAAAAAAACAGAATAAAGTGACTTCTGTAGCTGGAATTAGTGACCAAAAACAAATTCCAGGTTTTATGAGAGTTTATGTAATCACAGAGACAATTGGGGAATTAATGCACAGTTTGCTTACAAACTCCAAGTCCTCTTTCCTGATCTTGTGAAACACCATCCGACTGACGTTGTGTCGTTGTAGCGACAGAGACAGAGGCACTTCTGAACCTTTGTTGCTCCTGCAGATGAGGAGGCAGGACTTTTCTGTTTGGAGAAAAGAATAAAAAAGGGGGGAAACTTAGTTCGTTCGTTTCTTTTTCCTTGATTTTTTAAATTGAGGATTGTTTTCTAGTCTTGATTTTAGAGTTGGTGTTATGAGTCAGCAGTCTGAGAAACAACATACTATTTCTTCATCTCTTTCACCACTTCTGGTAAAATTTCGAAAGAAAAAAAGAAAGAAAGGCACTTTTAAAGGTTCCTGGTTATTAGTAATTTTCCCTTGAACTGTGTCTCTGTGCGGTTCACAACTACATGTAAGCTGGAGAATTCAACAAGAATATATCCTGGGTATCCTGTGCATCACTTTATTCTGCCAAAACAGAAAAACTGTTCAGGAATGATTTGAAGAGTACTGAAGAGTACATGACACTAAAAAAATAATAGCTAAAACTGTTTTGTTTCCCCCCTTGTTGATGGAAATTAGCTGCTGGTGTAATTGCCTGCTGGTGTAGACAGTAATTGTGTAAATACAGATGCCACCACCAGGGGGAGACATCAGTTTGTTTAAGGTTGATTTGGTTAGGTAATAATTTAAACACTGTTTCTTTCTGCAGTCGGCTCACTATTTCCACACGCTTCATAAAAGTGAAGCATGGATTGCAGCTCACGCATAGAAAAGGTCTGACTATGTAGTATGGCTGCAACTAACGATTATTTTTAGTTATTGAGTTTTCTATCGATTGGTCTGATGATTAGTTATCTATAAAGGTGACACATTGCGCAAATTTTATTGAAACATTTTTATGCAAAATTAGAAAAACATAAAAAATGCATATGAATAATTTAATTCTTTTTTTAACATAAGAAATAAACATTTTATTGTCTACAATGCAATGGCATAACATTCCTTTAGTGAAAGCCTGATCATTTGTAGCATCTGTAGCTAAAAAAATATTAAAAGCTCAAGTCATTTTTGCTTGATTTAACATCAATACAGTGTGGGGCTGATCTAATGACTGATAAATAATTAGATGGTAAAAGAATTTGAACCAAGTGAATTTAACACTATGTCACTCGAGGAGTGCTGGGCAGTACATATTTACAACAGTAAATGTTTTTTTTTTTTTCTTATCTTAAACACAAAATGTGTACAGCTTTGGCTTACTTACTTTTCTGAAAATGTTGTTCTTTCAGCAAATTGATTTTTTTGAGTCTACTACAATTATTTCAATAATCGATCCATTATGATTAATTGTTTCAGCGCTTCTTGAGATCATTTTCAAATACTATAATGATAATTGCATAATAATGCAACCAGCATTTAGTTACTTGATGAACACACCTGAAATCTTTTGACTGCTTGTGATCCACGACTGAATCCATAACTTTCAACGATCAGAATCCCCTTAGTTCTTAAGTTTTGAGGCTTTTTGAATAGTATTTAGAAGAGAAAAACACCATGATCAAATTTAAAATAAAAAGGAAAAAACCCTAATAATATTGGTATGTACTGGACAACAGAAAAGATACAGCAGAGACAGAGACTGTGCTGCAAGATGAACTTTGTGCACAGATCCCTGTTTATCTTATGACATTAGAAGAGCATTTCATATCTGTTGTAACCATTCTCTGGAAAACAAAAATAAACCCCAAAAACATTCATATGAAGTGACATAACTAAAAAATTTACCTTAAAATATTTTTTATCTGCAAATCTGATAAACATCAATCAAAGCAGTAATAGCAAAAACAGGTTCTTACATGTTTGGCCTCAGATGCTAACCTCATCATCCTACTTGAATGATCCTTTCATGTTTATGCAGAAGTTGTGCAAAATAAAATGAATAAATGAAACATCTGGTTGAAAATACATAACCTAAGAACAGAGAAAAGCATATTTCTTTGTGCTTCCTCTGATATCAGTCCTTTTAGTAGGATAATCTAATGGTATTGCACACATTCTGTTCAAAAATCCCCAAAGTAGAGGAGGCGTGAAATTAGATTGTGAAGGATTAGAATGTGTTAATCTGCCAAAGCAGATTATACGTAGGATTATCAATAGGGAACATTGTATGTAATGCTGTTGATTAGATGGATCAGTTTCATTTTTCTCATTTTCCTCCAGCTACATAAACTACTGTTATTGGCTTTAAATATTAACATGACAGCACTGCACTATTAGTATAATTAGTCTTAGTTTGAAAATAAAAGTAACTTTAAAGATGTGTTGGATTGTGCATTAAAACAGAGTTATTGTTTTATTTGGCCGTTAAACACAGGATTTCACAGAGAGGCAGAATGAGAAAGTATTAAATATATGTTGGACTTTAAAACTCAACAGGCTGAAGCAATGGGAGGAACGTCTGCTTCATAACGTCAACATGGCGAGCCTTTACAACCAGACTTAAACATAAAGAAAGCTCAGTGAGCTTCAATTGGAATATTTTAAAGCTAATTTAAAGTTATTTGTTTCCTCTCTGTTTGTTTAAACCTGAATGCTTTACACTATTTCATACAAATAGTATTCTGTAATGGTTTTTAATGAAAAATACAGCCATGGAAAGTGATAAAAAGCTGGTTAAAAATGAAATTTACCAGAAAGTAAATTACAAGTTTTTTTTTTTTTTTACCAAGAGATATATTTGTATGAAAATCCTGCAATGATATTTTCAACATAGAGCCCAAATTTTTGTCAAAGTTTTCTTCAAATAAATGCACTGGGCTTACCTTTGGACTGAGGAGGACAGCACTTGCTGAACTGGAACACGATGCCGTCCGAACGAACCGTTTCTTTTTGGTAGCAGCTGAGCAACTCCTGCAGTGAGCTGAAGTTCCTCTTGGTTCCACTGAGATTAAACTCGCCAGCAGCGGACCTGGTGATCTGACAGTGCTTGTAATCCACCGTATCAAACACCTAGCAGACACAAAGCACAATGATTTACTGCAGGAACACAACACTGAGCATCATCATCAGGTTCACATCAATTTAACAGGGAAAAAAAACATAAAGTTCATAAAAATGCTTGTTTCATGTTTTTTGAATTTGTGTTTTGATGTGTTTTTGGGATTCATGCAAGGATTAAAGTGTCCACATTTTGTTTAAAGTCAAAACTAAAAAGTCTTTTGCTCTAGACTTCTAAATGTTTTCCACTTATTGAAGAGAAATTATGATATGAATCCTTTTGTTGTTGCCCGGCTCTTCATTGCATTGCATAACAAGTGGTTGTTCTGGCATCACTCACAACATAATTCCCACATACTGAGAGCAAAACAAGCAGAGGGACAAGACGTACAAGGGAAACATGACTAAATACACATCAAGAGGAAAACAGCTCCAAAACAAACTTCAGGAACATCTCCATTCTATCATTTTTATCATCACCGATGTAGAAAGTGAAAAACTCACCTCTACTGGGAAAGTTAGAAAATACTTATTGAAGTCTTTTGGGCTGCATCTCAAAATGTACAACCCCCGCTTGTCTCCACACTTCTGAAGCCGGCTGACAGCAAACTCCATTCTGCAAAAAAATCATCAATAATTAAAAGCAAGCTGTTGTTACTAACAGAGAATACAACCCTGATTTGATTTTGTTTGATTTGGACAAGTTTTGAAAACAAGCAGTGAATGAGAATTTTTGCTTTTTCTTCCAGATAAATATGATGTAAATCACAGAAACGTTTGACTTACGAAATGGGGCCGTAGCAATGACAAGATATGGCCTCAACAAGCCTGGGAGGGGCCACCTCCTTACAAAGGTAGTGATGTGCGTCTGTGGTCAGTCGGTAGTAGCCGTCAACGAGGGAAGCGAATGACAGGGCTTCAAACAGACTCGGAAACTCCAGTTCCTAAAAAAAACAAAAAAAAACCCTCCAGTCAACATCAAGCTAACCTCAGATTTCTCTGCTGGAGACAGAAACAGGTTTATTTTGAGAAGTTACCAGGTTCTTCCCATCCTGCTTGTTGATGGTGACCAACCGGCTCTCTGTGGCGCCTTCTTTGCAGGCCTGTTTGATGCTGATGTCGGTGACATCATGGAAGTCGCACAATGTCTGCAACTCCTAAAGAAACAATATATATAAAAAACCTAACTATTGTAGAAAACAATTTTTTAAAAGAATCCACTTTTTCCCTTCCAATTCCGATGAGGGTTTAAATCAGCCGATATGATGCAGAAAAACGGAACTGAATTGACTTAAAACGTCTCTTTTTTTGAAACAGTTTTACAGACTTACAAATGTATTTGGTAACTCTTAAATACACAAAATGCTTCACAAACTTAGTCGAAAATGTAAAAATAACTTTAATTTGTTCAGTCAGTGCAATTAGAGTATAACAACCAACGTAAAAACACTGAAATTGACAAAAACAAACTTTCTTTTAAATGGTTCAGGAAGTGCAATTAGGAATTGCAAATATAGTGTAATATAAATAATAAAGCATGACATCACTCAGAGCACAAAGTATAGAATTGTACTGAATAGATCTGTCCTTAGGAATCGGGCACATTGTCACCAATACTTGATCTAGAATTAATTTCAATTTCAGATATTAATATTGGACCGGTGTATCTCTGGTATCTATTAGGTTTATTTAAGCTTCAAAGCTGGTGATGATTTTTTTTTATTGTAAAGTTTTATATTGTAAAGCAGAATTATTCATTATCCATAAACTTTTCCAGATCTTGTCTTGTTTCAAATACAACCGTCAATGTATTTTGTTTGCATTTTATGTGATGCAACTACTTTGTAGAAGCACATTTTCCATCAACTACAGATGCAAATCTTTTCAGATATGTCATCGCTTTGGGAATTTTCTTCATGAACCATGACATAAAAATACACTGGAAATAATTTGATGTTTTTGGTTATAACATGACAAAATGTGAACAAGTTAAAGTGTGAGCTGTGTTTGTATGCTTATGACCAAGTCAGTTCAGGATCCTGGTGTCAGTTCATTCTGGATTAGAAGAAGAAACCTAAAGGTGGCACAAACCTCATCAGAATCCTTTAATTTCTCTCGACACCACTGTATCCCCGTGTCTGCTGCCACCAGGATGATGAGCTGTCCACTAGCTGGTTCTCTGACCTGAAAGGTCTCCGTGTAGAAGGTTTTCTCCAGCGACTCGATGCTGATGAGGTACTTTAGCTTCAGGTCGCGCACCGTGGTCCGACACTGACTGAACTGCTGGATGAAGCGCTTGAAGCGGAAGCGGATCCTCTTACGAGTTAAAAAATTACAATCCTGGATCTGATTTCTCATATCTTTTGGTAGGAAGGACTTGTAACTAGAAAAGATGCAACGGATTCGAATCAATATTTGTGTTAAATTCATTTCTAAATGTAACCAAACAAAAATGTACATTGAATAGAGAAGGTGAGCTGCTATTAGAAAATAAAACATCAAGAGTTTTGTTTATTAGTACCTTGTATTGTGATAGATGTCCAGAGGAGACATCTGTCTCTCCTTAGCTGTCCTCGTCATGTCAAGCACAGCCATACCAAGGCACTCCTCCTGTGACTCATGGGAGTTGGAAATCCTCACCACTCCATTCACAAAGTCATTCCTCCACTGCACACAGTAACGAGAGAGAAACACGGCTAAATACTTTCTCTACTTAATGCACGTTAGTCTGAATAGGCCTGTTAGAAGACTTAATTTGAACATTTCCATTAGCAAACTACCTAAACTCCCTCAATGCATTTGGGGGACATTTAGTCAGTCATTTAGTTTTGTAAAAGTAAAAAAATAAAAGCTTATCAATGTTTTTTGTTTAAAGTTGTCCCAACCCAACCTATCGTAATTAATGTTAAGAAGTTGGTAACTGTTGTGGGCGTCACAGTTCAATTTTGAAATTTTATACATTATGGAAATGTATTTCTAGGATTGCACAATATTAGAAATATGCATAATTGCAATAAGGAAAATGAAAATAAATCAAAAAATGCTTACAAGAGGATGGAGGTTTGTCTTTAATTTTATTAATTATTTTTAAAAGGTTGAATAAATAAAAACTTAAAAATATGGAATCTAAAAAGATACATTTGACACTTACTTCAGAAAATGAAACATATTTTATAGAATCGTCACAGAGTGAAATATTCCAATACTATATTATCTTGTATTTTTAATGATCATGGCTTACAGATAATGAAAACTCAAAATTCAATGTCTCAGAAAATTTGAATATTGTAAAAAAAAAAAGTTAAACATTAGAAACTCATGGTGATGCAACCCAATCAGCCAATTAAATCAACGGTTTTCTGAGTCTCTCAGTCTGGGTCAGT
Source organism: Gambusia affinis (assembly GCF_019740435.1). Taxonomy (NCBI): domain Eukaryota; kingdom Metazoa; phylum Chordata; class Actinopteri; order Cyprinodontiformes; family Poeciliidae; genus Gambusia; species Gambusia affinis. The sequence goes on from NC_057870.1 coordinate 22,903,199, forward strand.
AGACAGTCATGGGAAGGAGAAATGTCCAGACGACAGTCAATCATACATGTTAAAAACAGGAAAAGGTGCAACAGCAATGATAATAACCACAGACTTTAGAGAGATTTCAGTCAACTTCATGTCTCATTCTGCTGACAAGCTCCATGGAGGAGCTGATTTCATTTTCCAGCATGTCTTAGCATCTGTCCACACTGCCAAAAAAAGAACCCAAAGCTGTACAGTGACCTTGGTGTTACTGGCTTGGCCTGAACCCAAAAGAGAACCCAAGGGGGTAAAGTCAGCAGGCAGAAGAGAGACAATAGATCCAACAATGTCGATAATCTGAAGACTGCTATCATAACAGGCAGGACATTATATCTTAGCAGAACCACAGGTCTATCACCAACATGCTACGTCACATTGATGCAGTAATTCATAAAAAAAAAGAGCGCAGAGCCTAAAATTTATATTGAAACATATTTTTATAAATGAATCCTTCGTGACATTTTAATTCTCTGAAATGCTCAAGTTTGGGATCTCACTGTTGTAAGTGACAAGAAACAAAAGCTTGAAATATTTCACTATGTGTGATGATTCTATATGCGAGTCTCACTTTCTGGAACGAGTGACAACAAATTCTGCAACTTTTCATGATATTCTAATTGAGCTGTACTTGAACTTTAATTTCCATGTTGCCAGTTACTAGGGGTGCACTGATTGCCAATCTTTAAAAAGCTGGACCTGCCGGTTTTGATTCTGTCAATACCAATTTTTTTTTTTGTTTAAAATATTGATAAATAAAGCAAGAAAGTCACTGAGTTAGCAACAGGGGGTTGACTATTGTTAAATGCAAATGTGCACCTGGTGGGCCAGTTTATCAGTCAAAACTCTCACAGCAGAGCAGCAGAGGACAGTGGCTGATTTTTAGGCCTCTGCTGAGGAAGATAAAATAGGTGGATAAAATGGCTTCATACAAGTATCAGTCGATCACCAATATCCCAAAATTTATTTATTTTTAAAAAAAATTTTCTCTGAAGAGTTTTTGCGGCGCTAGTGGCTCGTATTTTTTGCTACAGTTTGCAGACAGGAAAGAGGGTGAGGAGAGGGGGGAAGACATGCAGCAAAGGTAGTCGGGACTGGGAGTCGAACCTGCGATGTCCGCGTCGAGGACTAAGGCCTCCAAACATGGGGTATGCTAACCTCCTGCGCCACCACAGCATGCCCCCAACATCCCAAAATTAAGAAAATTGGCGCCAATAAATCAGTTGGCTGATAAATTGATGCACCCTTACCAATTACTGAACTGTAGTTACCGCAAGATCTTATGCTATTTTATAGCTAAAAAAAAGCAAGAAATGTGAAGGTTTACATTTAGAGAAGAAAATATACAGATGCAACTGAAAATCCAAAACTGTGTGCTACAGAAAGAAAAACACTATGGAAGCAATAATCTTCTTAGATTTAATTCCCCAATACTTATTCATACCTAAAGAAAATATAATAAACCAAAGCTGCATTAAAGGTTTGTCACATTTCACTTCCATGTGAGCTGATACTCTTATTACTGTCAACTACTGTTGACTGAAGTTATGTTAATGAATTCATATAAACATGGTCCTACCACCATGTCGTTTTCTTACTCTTCTTATTTATTCATATAAATTTATAACAGGTCTTGAATAAACTGCCTTTAAGACCTTTTTGACCTCCGCAGAGAATAAAAACACAGTCTGGAGGAGGTACATGGTGACGTGCTTGCAGTCACTGGAACAAACTTTGTTTTCGTTTTCCCCCTGCAGGCCCACATGACGCTGTAGGATGGCTGCTAACCACGACAAACCAATGAATGAGCTTCCTATTAGTATATGTGACGTAACATTTGCAACTCTTGTTTTGGCTTTTATGGGCCAATGTGAACACTAAACAGATCAGAACTAAAAGCTAATGGATTCGCCATCTCTATCTGGATTTTGGTACCTGCATTGCTCTTGATTTCACACTGTGAGGATGTAAACTAATAACACACAGATAATAACTAACTGATTGAGACACATCTGCACATAATGTGCAATAGTGTTTTTTTGTGTTTAAAAAAAAGCTGTTTTTTAAAAAAAAGCTCTTTTTGCAACTTATGTTTTAAGTTCAAACTTCAGCCTGAAAGCTTAACCACATTTATGTTGTAGTCTATTTATAAATCATCTATTGCGTCAACCCAATTAGATGGTAATTTGTTCTTATAACATTCCAATTAAAGTTAATTCAATCAGGATCCTGGTATGTAACAATGACTTTAAAAAAAAGCTTAGGAAAAGAAAAACATTTAAAACCACATTTATTTGCTCTATAGGTGCAAATACACAATGTGTCAAAATAAACACCCTAACCCTGCAATGCTTATCTTCTAACATGTTGGCTTTCCACAGACTTAAATCCATATAATCCATAATCCAGTTCATAAAGTCAACTTTAGTCTCCTTTATAGCCTCTGCACTTTTTTTCATTGAAATGTGGACATTTCTTGTTTTGTTTTACACGTTATAGTTGTGTTTGACCCAGAGAGATGAGGACAAACCAACATAGATAAACAAGAATCAAACTAATTTAATTTCCTGTTCAGAAACTCTAAGATAGATTTTCAAAAGCACAACTCCACAGGCTCCATAAGTCCATGCATCGGTCAGCTTAGGTTACTGATGACTTGACCCAAACTACACGAATCTTGACCCAATCCTGGATTGCATTTACCCAGAATTCCCTGCGTTCCAGTCCGCTTTTGGAACACTCTTTGCTCTGCTTGCATCCAACATATGCATTCAAACCGCATCAGAGTCTGACTGAATATTCTGATCGCCCAGAACGAACCCGACTTTCTAGATTAACAAACTAGAGTTTGATTGAAGCGAACCAAACAGGGATGGGTTGAATGCACCCTAAATCATATGTAAAAGGAGACAACACCTCTCTTTGTTTTAGTGGACCTTAAGTTAGCTTTCCCACTGTAAGCAAAATGCACCAAAGCTCACTTCCAGAACCACATTTTCAGGCAGACCAGTATTTTCTTGTTTAGGATTTCACCTGCCCCTACCGAACCAAAGCGGACCAAACAAATAGTTCATCTCAGTTCATCTGCAGTGTTGATCCTTTGACAAAAACTACAAATGACTTTAGGCAAAGAGCCTCACTGTAAATATTTTGTCAGATATGCCAAGTATAAGAAGTCCCTCTACTGTTAAAAAGATGCCGTTATGAACAGCATGCATCAAAATGACTTTAATATGAGCTACAGCCAGGGATTAGAGGACAACAGATTTAATTTGTGTATGTTTTGTTCTGCATTTTGCAAACAAAAAAACATCCTTTTCTTTGGATCAGTCAAAAACATGAAGAAAAAAACTCAACTTTCAACCAAACTGACTGTACTCTGGAGTCCAGGTTTGTACAGCCTGAACAGTTTCTCAGCCTATTATCAGTGTAAACATTTTTTTTAGATTTGTTTTCTGTAAATAATGAAATAAAGATAAGGCTTCATATCTTCTGCAGGAGCCAATTAAATTAATAAAAATGTTGAATATACACAGATAACATTAAAAAGTTTAAATAGCCATTAAACAATTAAATGACATTTTACTTTTAGGTATTTTTCCAATTGCTCACAGTTTACCACCAGTCACAGCACAACTGTTGTTACATTTCTGGCTGTATTTATAATCAGCCAGTAATCGAAATGTGCCAATCTTACAATATTTGGTAATCCAAATATGTATTTTTTTCCCTCTCCTGTTCATTACATGAATCAAAGGTGAAAACTAACATTTTCTTCTTGCTGTAAATACATCAAACAACAGGGTCTTCTTTGCTGCATGTTTCCACAATGAGCCTGTATGCATTAACGTCGGAGAATCAGCACCCACAGGTCAACTTTCAAACTAAAACGGGAAACTGTCCAGTAAACACCTGTTTATCTCTAAATTCTAGAAAATAATCTTTAACCTGATACAAATTGTATCCACTCAGTCAAAAAGATGTTTGATTTGTCAGCAGCAATCTATAATAATAAGAAAATCTATATTTTCAGGCAACATGTGCAACCCAATGCCAAAGTAAAATTACTTTTGCAATGCCAAGCCTTGAGATGCTTCCTGCTTTGTTCTATCATTTACTGACCCTTACTGGAAGGAATCCTGTGTGCACGATTCCTGTAGGAGCTACAGGTCCTAATTGTCTCAAAGAAATACAGGAAGTAATGACTAATTTAGACAAAGGGCCTGGAGAGGAAGTTTACAGCACACTGAACCAGTTGAGATTAGAATGTAATAATGTGTTCGACCTTTGTCTCAACTAAAGTGTATTTTTTCATGCAAGTACCAACAATTATTGTAGAAACTGAGATTCCTCAGTGTTTTTCACATATCCCAATGAGTTGTAACATGAAAGCATATGAAAGCAAGGATATGAATATGAAAGCAAGGAACAATGGAAACCAAAACTTTAACTGTCTATAGTTTAACTTGTATAGAAAGCGCCGTTATTAAAGATTAAGAATAAAGGCTCACACAGAGACACTAACCTGAGAGAAGAGGTAGGTCATTACATAATCATCAAGGATGGGACTTTCTGACCCCTTTTTGACCCCATATCGATATGCCCGCGACGCACCACTACTGTACCAGCCAGGGAAGTAGTACCTGCGGTGAGCAAGAAAAACATGTCACAATGACTTTCAGTAAATATGGAAATAATTATTATAAGGACAATCTAAAATGAAATAACGTGTGCTACCGTATTCTGAAAAACAGATCTTCAGAGGCCGACTCATCAAGCCGAAAGACGTGATTGGGAGAAAACCACAATTTGTCTCTCTCTCGAAAAAGGCTAAAAAGGTTGTAGTACAGGGGTGATATACCTACAGTGTTAAAAACAAAACAAAACAAAACAGAAACCAAAATAATTAAATGTAAGCTTCATGATATACCATTAAATAATCAGACTTCAATGTCTGTAGAAGCACAATCTTTACTGAGGCTATTAACAGGAATATGCCTCAAGACCTGCAGAAGAAAACGGTTTTAAATACCAATACAGGTGAAAAAATGGTCAGTAAAGATTATCTAAAATGTCAGGCGTGTTTTGGTTTATCCTTAAACACATGGCAGGCAGGTAAATCTAGTCTCTGTCCCCCAACTGTTTTACAGTACAGAAGTAGTGGCACATTTATACTATCTGATCACACCTTCACAAAAGAAGATAAAAACTTAGCCTATTTATTTTTGCTTATATTTAAAATAAAAACAAAATCTGAGCAAAAAAAAAAAAAGAATTCCATATAGTGAAAGTTATAAAGATTTTCACAAATGGAGTGCTTTATGCGGGCCCAACAGTTTGGAGTACTCACAGCACGCCTTGGCTGCATCTATACACAACTCCTCAGCCACGTAGTCCCCGGGAGGGTAGCTGAGAGTGCCGGTGTCGGCTGCTCCCTGGCTGCTGTGGTAGAAATGAAGCCTCAGAACAGGAGCAGCTGGTCTTGTGTCTGAAGATTCATGATGGGCGGTCCCGTTCTGGTGCACCGTGGGGCGCGAGTCCGTCACAGTGTCCATAGCCGGCGGGGAAGCCATCAGCAACATCCACCTAAATGGTGATAACAAACAAAATGGGTTGGGGCTGATGGTTTCCACTTGGCCTACATCTAAATTTAATATTATGACAAGGTGCATGGTATGAAATGTTGCAGAGCGGGAAAATGTTGCATAAAGCACAGAGGAGACATTGTCTAAAAAAAGGGTTATAAAATCTGTAAATCTAATTCCATGAGTGACAGTTATGAAACGCAGTCATGAGTTTCTTTTCTAAGTGGACAGTGGAGATTTTTATCCAACCATTTCATCATTTCGTGAAATTCAGAATATATATCTTATTTTAAGAAATTAAACATGTAATAATTCTGGTTTGTAATTAACGTCTGTAAGAAAAATAATCTTCCCACTGGAGAGATTAAAACTGGAGAATGGCATGCACTTACTGACTAACATCTGACCTTGATTCAAATCAGCTGGGTGATTAAACGGTACTTCTAATAATATGAAACTGAGATAAAAAAATTAATCACTGTTTTGATGTTTTCCATCAACAGCCAAAGTCTTTATAACTCAGTAACCATCTGGATTTTAGCTTCTCTTCAGGAAGAGTCGCTATTTTATCCTAACCCCATTTTTCCATACTTTAAATATTGTGCCCTCCCCCACCCTCCTCCAGGAGTTATTGTTTCTATATGCAGTTCATGAAGAAACATTGTTCTTACTGTAAATGTGAGTCACAAGGCACAAAACAAGGAGCAAAAGGAGAATGGAAACCTGTTTCTCTTGCAGACAAAATTTTAAATAAATAAATAAATAAATAAATAGATAGATAGATAGATAGATAGATAGATAGATAGATAGATAGATAGATAGATAGATAGATAGATAGATAGATAGATAGATAGATAGATAGATAGATAGATATAGATAGATAGATAGATAGATAGATAGATAGATAGATAGATAGATAGATAGATAGATAGATAGATAGATAGATAATCTTGAGTTCTGTTTCATATTTTGATCCTCATCAACCAAAATACTCTGTGTTACATGTTTCTTTTTAAACAAGCGTGCAGAAAATCTAAAAAAGAAAACAAGTCCATTGAAAGTAAAAAGCATGTCTGAATTACGTGCACGTCACTAGTCTTATGATTTGCTGTGTGTAACTGCATTTTCCAAAAAAGCACTAAAAGAAAATATGGTAACTAATGCATCAGAGACTCTAGTAAACTCTGTTTTCAACTAGAGGTTGATTAAAAGGACAAGGTATATAATATTGCATATGCCCTTGAAAGTGAATGAAAAATTTTAAAAAATAAACAAGCAAAGGAAGGACAGCTAGTTAAGTAAATCTTATGTCATTTCTGACTGAATGGTTTAATTCTAATGTCATTTCTATTATAGGTTACTTTTAAAATAAGTACTATTCAAAATATACACAAAAACAAATTTTAAACCAGTATTTTCATTCCGTGTTTTGGTTAGTAAAAGTTCAGGGTCACAGTTCTGATATGTATGACATTCAAATAGGAAATATTTTCCCATAACAACAGCTCCAATGATATCATGCAGCTTACAAACAATTTCTCTGCATTGTTCTACATTTCAATCAAAACATAAAGACAAGACATTCATTAACACTTTTTAACAGTAACTGATATAATTGCACATTAATATTTCTTCTCCATCCTAAACTTTTTCTAGAAGGCAAGCATTTTATCTCTAAAATACTTCAAAGCAGCAGGCTGTAGACCTGTTCATCACTTCAGTATTTTCCAAAGACTATCTGTTAATATGTCAGACTTTAAGCTGCAACACAATAACAAAATTAAACACAGCAGAGCATAAATTCAGTAAAAACTTGCTTTAAAATTTATCAAGGCCGTGATCTTTGCAGTTAACTGTTGCTTTAACTGACTCCCAACTTGTCGCTTGGGAGTCAGCCCCATTCAACCACCGATAAATGTTACTGGAGAACTTTTCATTAATTAAATATTCTAATTAACTGCAGCTGACTCGTAAGGTTCAGGGTTATACACCTTCAAGAATAAATATCCCCCAAAAAGGCTGGCAAGGCTATATTAATGAGTTAGTGTATACTTACCCTGGTGGTGGATAGCTAGTAGCTGTCTGCTAACTTCCAAGGCCAGCGCCGAAGCCCGGACCAGAGAGCTCCACAAGCAGCGCCGAGATACCGCTGCTTTCTGCTGTCGCTCACCGAAGACAATCACTGATTTATTTACAGTATGAATCCTTGAGGAGATATTAACGATTCCATGTTTCGCACGGCTTGCCAGCTGACTACAGCTGACTGAAGCTACCTCTGGTCAGCCTAGCTTTAGCCATCTCACTCATACAGGGGAACTTCGTATATCTCGTCAATCTTCTCATATAAGCTAACGCTAACTAACATTGTACGTGTTTATAAATTGTCCCGGTCGCACAAATTTGGTTGCCGACAAACATCTCCTCAAGCTCGTACATATGACTACATAACTAAAATATTTCAGACTAGGCAGCTCGAACTATGACACTTTGCTAGTTACTTTGTCAGTGCCTGCTCCAGCTATCCCGAGCTCCAACTGAGTCAACAAAGCTGCCTCTCCCACCATACTGAATGGTGCGTTTACAGGCGGTGGGAATTCTAAAGAACTCCGCTCGGGTGACTTCAAACATCAAAGTATCAGCGAATTACCCGTTAGCAAAAGCATGGATTAATTTCAATGGAGAAAAGGAAAAAAGTTAAAATATAATCACCAATGATCTACTAAATGAGACCATCGTAAAAACTTATAAAAAAATAAAATTATTAGATTTTTATAAGCGGATTTCCTCGATTTGAAACCACAAATATGGCCTGATAAAACAGAAAAATTGGTGTAGAAAGAATTTTGTTATTCTGCAAAATAATGGAAGAAAAATTTAACTTTTATGATGCTTTTCTCAAAAAATATGGACAAATGTATACCGAAAGTGTTAAAGGTACTTCCTTTAACACTTTTAACACTGTTATGATTTTACTAATTAAAGGCATAATGACATATTCAACAGTTCTACAAAATAACCATCTTTGATTATAAATGGCTGACCTTTTACACAAAACATGTTAGTAATAAATTCATATGAAACTCTCAACATGCTTTCCATCAACCATGGGAATTAATGCATTAATTTGTTGATAAATAGATTCCATTCCCGATTCCATAAAAGATAAAAATACATCCATGAAACGATGCATGTTACCCATCATAATGACTTTTTCCAGTTGAAATGAAATACCAATTCCTGCGTGTTTTGTGATTCACATGTTGAGACAACTGAACATCTTGTTTTTACTGCAATGTTACGCATGTTATTTAGAAGGATTTTTATAATTTGATCTTACATAAGAAATCTGTTTCACTTTTAAGTTTTAAGAAATTCATAAGTCAAACATGTAATGTTTCTAAAATATAATTTGTGCTTATATTGACCAGCGGTAACATGCGGCTAAAATAATTTCTGTTTAATATTTAATTAGGACTTCAATGCAGCACTAAAAGCTTTTAAAACTATATGGAGAGAATTTTACATTTTAATTTATGAATATATAAAAAAACTCAGGATTTGATATTATCATGGATCTGTGATGTTGTGTTTGCAACCCTATGAAATGTTAATAATGTGAACTGCTATCCTGTCAGGACACAGGGTTTAGTTGACACTAGAGATGCTAATAAGTCTTGCACAGATGAGCTTGTATATTTAAAAAAATGCTTTCTATAAAATGATAGCATTCAAACTTAGATACAAAATCAGTCTGAGATGTTATTGCGATAAAACAGAAAATTATTTTGATATAATCTGTACATTGTTAAGAGTGAAATGATTCTAGTGCTCATTTTACTTTCCTCATGAAACAAAATAAGTTTTTGTTGCTAAGTCGACAAAACTACTAGGAAGGAAACGATCTCAGAGAAAAAGGTTACCATTGAAACGCAAACCACCAACCAAACCAACACCCACCCACCGAAACTGGAGTGGGCGCATATTGCACAAATTACCACAAAGCAGTAACACAGTGGAGAAAAAAAAAAAACCCATCCTGAAAGCAGATTTTTCCCTCAGACCTAAAAGAGTTTGGTTGTAAATATTGACTTTGTGGAGGTTTTAACAAAGCATTATATTGTGCTATCAGAAATAATCTTGGGCTAGGACTAATGAGTTCTTCTGACCACAGTGTGAACTTATAAACAATTGTTTTTATTCTCACACCAGGAGCTAATGTCTATGGTTTTCCTGGCAGGACTAAATCAAATGGTGGCTTTTATTGTGGCTACACAGTTTGTGTTTTGAGATTACTTTTCATGTTAGCCAAGTTGAAACCGAGCCAAGACTTAACTAAAAAAATGGAAACTTAAGAAAAGAAACTGTTTCATGATGAGAATTTTAACAGCGTAAGTTGAGTTCTGAAAAAGAGAAGTTGAGGTTTATGGATCCCAAACATAAAAAGCAAAGTTCAAAAACTGTAAAAAGTTTGACTTTAGCAGCTAAATAGGATAAATTAAGTAAAAAAAATAAATAAATAGCAGTGAAGCTAACTTGCAACATTTCTTTGATTTTAACAAAAGCTGGTGATTCATTTGTGCATACTCTACTCTAGCCTATGTGGAAAAAAGAGACAACCTAGCAGAATGTAGAAAAACCCCCACAAAAAAACAAAACAACAACTACCTCAAAAAAGGCAGAGTTGTGTGCATCATGAGGTTAGATTGCCAGAAACGGCCCTCAGTTTCCTCAAACAAAACTTATAAATATAGTGGTGAAAAATATATATAAATTTGCTCCTATGTAGTTCTGCTATTCTTTCTTTTGGTCACACTTAAATGTTTTAGGACATTAATTTAAGGAAAAAATAAAAACAACATCCTGAGGACATACGAAATGGATGCCTGCACCCTAGCATTGATAACTGACATAAAGTGCTTGCAGGAACTGGCAATAACTGTTTCACATTTCTGTGGAAGAGTTTCACCCACATCTTTGAAGAGCGGTTTTGTAATTCTGCTACATTGCAGGATCACACTACAGTTTCTCAGTTACAGTTATGTCTGAACTTTAACTAGGTCACTACAAAACCTTCATTTTGTTTAATTTTGTGAGTGTATAGAGGTTAACTTAGCGGAGCGCTCTAAGTCCTCGTCCTGCTGCTTAACCCACACTGTAAAACATTTGAAAGTGATTTAACTTGAAATTGAAAGTCCACCTGCTGCCTTGAAAATGCAATTTAAGTCAACAAGAAAATTATTTTGGTACTAACTCAGAAATTAAAGTTCATGAAATTGATTTAACAGCAAGAGACGAGTTGTCTAATCATTGTTTTTTTAAGTTAATTAATCTTGAATTGAGTTTTAACTTAATGCTGCAATTTTAACCAAATAATAATTTTACAATATTCAAGAAAAAAAACACTGCCTTCACCTAGTTAAAGAGCCTAATTTCTCTATTATTTTACTCACAATATCAAGTTAAAGTATTTGTTTCACTTCAGAGTAATTCTTTTTTTTTATTTTTATTGCCTGAACAAAATTTCTGATCTGGTAATGAATTTTATTAAACATCACAATGAATTCCGCTCAAAATAATTTCATGTGAACAGGATATTATCCTCAAGATGCATGAAATTAAGCATTTGCCTTAATGAAACTCAGGAGTCAGTTCAATGTAACGGACTTCCATTTCAGGATACAAAAACAAGCCGCTAAGCCCTCTGGGAAAGAGTTCCCACTCATCTCTCTCTTTTTTTTTTTTAAATGCCAACCTAAAAATTCTAGTTTATTCAACTCTCGGAGATTTGACAAAATTAATAAAAAGTTAACACAATTATCTTTCACAAACTCATATTTACGTTCAAAATCTAAAACTTGTTCAATTTATTTGACTTAAAGAGTAGACGATAGTTGACAACTAAATGCAGCTCAAATGTTTTACATTGCAGGAGTGATTGACCATAAAATTAGTCTGTAAAATGATGAGAGGAAATATGACACCAACCTTCCAACAGGTGCTACATTTGTCCAGAATATTTTCCCATAAAATTTATGGATTATCAAGCTGCTTCAGCAACTGTAAGATGATTTTTGGTCGAGTTGAAATTGACTGGAAAAAAAAAAACACTTTATCTGCCTGCTTGTTTGTTTGTTTGCAACGTCAATGTGAAACTATGAAAAACTATGTTCAACAAGAAGTGAAAATTGGTTTGCAGAATTCACATTTGAACCAAAACTTTGTAGCATTAATGCTAAAGTAAACACTGCAATTAGGTGTCAGGTTGGACAGAAAGACAGTCAAATTCACACATCTGCTGCCAAGCAAGCTTGCTTTTATTTGAGCAAAGGCCCATTGGCAAGCACCTGACACAGACACATAAAACCTCCCACACCCTGGAATGAATTGGATGGACCTGGGGCGTTCAGGTGACAAACACACACGCGCCAATTGGTACGGCAGAGTCTGTTATCCCCACGGTGGATCTAAAACATCACCACAGCTGGCTTGCCCATGGCAGACAGAGGTGACCAAGGGAGAAAAAAAAAAGACACAGGAAAGGGAGAGAGAGTGGAAACGAAAGCACAAGACAAACAGAGGAAGAGGAACTGAGAAAAAGACAAGGCGAAAAAAACAAGGGTGGGGTGGTGGAAGAAAGGGAAGTTGGGAAGAAAGAATCAAGAGAAAGGTACCAAAAAAGACAAACCTCTTTTGTAGCAACATCATGATTTACAATAAATATATTTGGACCTTAATGTTTCTGCATCCCTACTTGAACATGATAATAAAAAAATCAGACAATAGTATACAGAAATAGCCTTTATTGTCCCACAGAGAGGAAATTCAGCAGACAACTTATTGTCTTTTTTGCCTTGCTGTTTTATTTAAATGTTTAAGCATTTAACATTTAATCTACTTGCAGCTCATAAGTAGTTTAACATATATAATTCTGAAAATAAAGAAGTAAATAGTTTTCTATAAATGCTAATCCCTTGACTGGATATTTAAAAATTCCACGCCCGAAGAAAGCTCTGTGTTTATTGCTGTTCTTTGCCTTTGGGTCCCTAATGATGGTCAACAAACAGTAAACACCTCGAATATTTTGCTGACATGCCATTCCACTGTTTATCACATGTGACAGGTCCGGCTTTGCATGACTTTGTTTTGCTTAAGCACAAATACCACAGACTCCAAAACCCAGACGTCAGGTCTGTTGGAAAGTTTTACCTGTTTTACCTTTTACCTGACCTATGACATGAATGTCATAGGTCAGGTAAAAGGTAGGTAATGTCAGGTAATGACCTATGACATGAATGTCATAGGTCAGGTAATGACATGAATGTCATCGGTTACCTGACCTATGAATGTCATAGGCCAGGTAAAACATGTTTACATTTCCACTGTCTTACTGTTTAACCTCTCTCATAGCAAACACTTCCCCACACACCAGCAGGCCCTGGGCCCTCCTACCTCATGAAACAGATTAAATCTAAACCTTTCTACTGTAAATCTATTACCTACAATCCATTTTCTGATTCCAACACAGCATTTTGCATGTCCAAAGGTAAACTAACTCGCATTTTGCAACTGACCTAACACTTTTTCCACTTGTTCTGTGGATCCCCTACTAGTCTTGGATCCATCGTTGATCTTCAACATTCCTTGCATGGCATGTTAGTTTAGTTTTGATATGATTTGATTAATTAATTAATTTATTTCAAATAGACAAGAAAACAAGCAATCAGTAGGACAGAGAAAATATGTCCTACTGAGCAAAATAATTTGTTTACCACAACCTTCCTGTTTGAAAAGAAGTAGGAAGAAGCAAACACTTATTTAATCCCACTTCATATCTCAATTCAATGAAATATATTACTTACAGACTCAGTAATGCTAAAAAAATATGTCAATAAAGAGATGTTGCATAATAGTCAGGTGCCTTTTCAGTATATTGTGCTAAAGAGCCAACAAATAAATTATCTTACATAGACAAAATGGTTATAAACTCAAAACAAGACAAGAAAATCTACAGATGATAATTATAGTAATAAAGACAATAGTGAATGTTTGTAAATGTTTGTACAACATTCAAAACTTTTTAAAAACTTACTTTATTGCCTCAATCTGCTTAAACTTCTCCACACAAACATGTCTGCTGTGACTGAACGGGAAACTTAATCAGGCGTTCTCTAAAAGCATTCAGGCCACACTTTTCAGATTTCTGTCTCCGAAAATGTCAAACCATGCATTAATTTGGTTCCACTTTTCAATTATGCTCTTTGTTACTCTATGACATAAAAATACAAACAAAATACATCAGATTTTAGGTTGCTTGGTTGATACCTTTGTTTTTTTTTTTGCTTCAACTGTGTCTCAAACAGCATAAATACTGAATTTTAAATACATAAGTGCAGATATCTTTTTATTTCAAGACATTTTAAATAGTACATCCAAAAACTACATACTATGTCTTATAGTTGAAGAGCTGAATGGTTTAAAATTAGGCTGAAAACTAATTTTTGCAGGATTTGCCACTAGATGGAGATAACTGTTCACATGTTGTGCAGTGGATGAGAGTGAATTAGGATGTAGAAAAGGAGGGAGCACATGATGAAGAAAATACAAATAAAAAAACAGAAGTTGAAAATGATGGTTGAGCAATGGAGAGCTAGAAAAAAAGAAGTAAAAATCAGTCTGTCTTTGTCCCTGGTGGTTTAAACAGAGCCTCCAAGGCCCTGTAACCCACCACCTGCGCCTCTTTCTCCCAGCCAAACACAAACACACAAATGTATATATATAAATATATTTATATATATATATATACATGCATATATATATATATATATATATATATACATATATATATATATATATATATATATAGACACTCAGAGGAATGCACTGTCTTCTGGATGTGCTTAAAATAACTTGTTGGAGTTGTTGGAGACTTGAGGGCAGCGTCAAGCTTTTGAGTCAGTCAAAAGCTTCTTTCAGCTAAAAACGCTTCCATCAAAGCTGACAGACAGAAAACTCATGTCCCCTCCTGCACTCTATCAGTCGGTTTCTAATAATATATAATTCCTTCTCATCTTGTGTCTGTTTGCTGTTTCTTTTTGTTAAAATACAGAACTGTGGCTATATGCTTTGTCAATACCTTGTCATTTTATTTTCTCTGCTTTTTATCATAGTGTTTTATAAGAATTGTATTTTTCTTTACGAAGAGAAACACACACACAAAAATAACCCTTTTCAAAGCCCAAGCCAATTCCTGAGATGTCTAATTTTGCCAATAGGTGAACACCTGCTGTCTTCCATTTGAAAATTGTTGTTCAAGACAATCATTTCTACCACAGAAAATTTCACATAAACTGCTCTCCCTCTGTTTTCAGTTTTACCTTTACAAGAAAAGAACAACAGGGTTTCAACTTCTTCCAAGATAAAAACAGGACTTTCTTTCTCTTTAAAAGCAAACTAGTAATTAAGCTTCCATATTCTCTATAAAAGTGCAACTGCAAAGGTTTGTGCTAAAGTTTCCATCTTGAAAATGCATGCATTGATAAGTCTCATGACTGTTTAATAATTATTACAGTATCAGATGAAATACATAAAGAGTTGCTGGTGTTGCTGGTTTTATGTCTGTGCAGCGAGTGCCCCCCCTCTCCCCTCATTAGGATCTGGAGGGAAGCTGTGATGTGTTGCAGAATAGAGTGATTACAGCTGATGTCAGCAGATTAGCACTCAGTCACAGTTTATGTTTGTGTTTTCGAGTGCTGAAGGTTCTAGGACCATGAGGTGCAAAACATATGGACAAAGGGTGTTACTCACTTAGCGTGGTGCCTTCAGGGTCCTCCAAATCTCTACCAGAGGCTCTCACACATCGCTGGCCGGAGTAATGCCAGCTTGTTTCCCCACAACACCAGCCAAACTGATACTCTCCTGTTGGCACCTCCATATGCACACGCTATGGTCATCCATAGTGATGCCAGGGCTGGCCCAAGCCTTTTTGGGGCCCTAAGCAGATTTTAAGTTGGGGTCCCCCTTTATCAACTTGCCTAGGCTCCAGTATGTGTGCATTAGGGTTATTTGTAATTGGCTTACATCATATAGATTTTATCCTTATAGGAGTACTAAACAAACACAGATGCTCTAATTAGCTTGCATTTTGAAATGCAGGGTCATATTTAAGTGTGGCAATTTAATTTGAACTACTTGAAAGTAACATCTGCAGCCTAATACTGAATTTATCATAAACAAGTTAGCAAGTTTAATGTACTTTCTTTTTTAAAATTTGTGCAAAAAGTGCAATCTATCGCTACAAAATAAAATCAAATGATGCTCTGGGGCCCCCTGGTTGTGATGAGACAGAATTACACTACTGAGATTAACAGACGTATGTCGTCTCATTGCTCATTTATTGTGAAAAATTTCTTATGATAAAAATTTTGGTTTATTGCTGTAATAATAAATTTTAGTTATTGATAGCAGTATAATCAAAAATGTTTTGTTTTTTTTTTTCATTTTTTTCCCACTGTAAATTTGAAAATATGATTAAAGGCAAAATTGTTATTATTTCAGCTTAGTATTTGCACAATTTTTGTCTGTATTTCAAGAGCAAACACATCTAAATGTTTTGACATTGTACATGAGACGCCCTCTGAGAAAGTTTTCACCTATAGAATTATGTCAGTGTCAACATAAGTGTTTGTTGACACAAAAACAACAATTATTTTACTGAAATCTTGACAAATCAGTGTGTTTTTCTCAAAACAGATTTTATTTCTTTCATGTATCGTCTGCACGTATGCCACTCTCATGTACCCAGATATCTTTCCATCTATGTACTTGTTTAAATATTATCCAAAATGCTACACAGTTTTTTGGGGCTTTAATCTGAAACCTAAAAACACATTTTCTGTTTTATCTTGCAAACACAAAAGTTTTAATATCCTTGTTTCAAAGCTTAAAATTCAAACAAGTCCTCATGAAGACATTTTTCTACTGCCACATACACACACGCACCCATGCACACACAACCACACACACACACACACACACACAGATGAAAATGATACCTGTGTGCCTTAAATGGCTCAGTTGGGCCGAGCTGGGAGGCACAATTATGTGTAGCCGCCTTCTTGACCTTCTATCTGCCGGCCAATCAAATTGCCTGATGATTATCATATGAGCGATAAGCTCCTTGAAGTGGCCTGCTTCCATATAAATTTGTCTTTTTTTTTGCTTTGGTTTGTTTGTCTTTTTCACTTCTGTTTTGCTTCACTTAATTTCTTTCACCCCCTTTTTCTCCGTAGACTTTCCATCGTCTTGCTTTTCATCTCTTCTTCTCTGCCTCTTTCCTTCCTCTCTAGAAAAGGTCTCGCAAGCATCGATTGATGCCTCTTGAATTTGGAAATGTCATACCAAGGCCGATTTAATCAACTGCAGAGCTCTGCATGACTTTGTAGGCTTTGAAATGTTCTATCACTTATATGGAAATACACATGCGCTATAGCAACACATTGCAAAAGCTCTCACATCCACAAACAGCTGTGTCTTTAATTGAGAATTTATATAATTTGTGAACGTGTAACTGAGATTAAATCACATATTCATGGAGTTTAAAAAATAATTATGTAACGTCTGATGCTTGATTTTATTTAGAAACATGAATTTATGTTAGTATATTGCATACTTTTCTAATAAAACACAATATAGTCATTTTTTAATAAGACAAAATATAAACAAGCAAAAGACGTCTTTATTTTTGTTCTGAACATTGGGAAAAGTTAGACAAATATTGCTTTTTAAATCAATAGATTAAAAGTTGATTGCTCTCATGACATTTAGTATGTCTAACAGTGAATTTGCTACAATCTTAACTAAATCCAGAATATCAGTATAAGCTGGATTCCAAATTACCAGGATGTATGCGTATTTGTACTTTCCATATATGCTTAATGAGGGAAACTCCTACTGAATTTTATTTGCATAAAAGCTGAACAGAAAGTGCAGTGGTTGTAGGTTAAATGCTGTATTATACATGCTCTACCTAAACCTCTATTGATGAATAAGCCTGGTGTATTTAAAACATGAATATCTACAATGGATGCATAAGCGTATATATTTTAAACGGACTGGTCAAAGTCTTGTAAAAAGATAGAAAATATGCATATATTTGTTGACCACACAACAAAGAACTTTTTATAGCCTTCACATTTTGCATGGCATGTTGAATTGGAGACACCTCAGTGTGGAAGATCCTGCTTAAATCGCTTCATTAGCTTTCAGTGAACCAACATGGAAAATAGTTTGAGAGAGCTGGCATGCAACCGTCTGTTAGAAAGATACGACTTCTGGCAGGAGAATGAAACATGTGCCACATCTGTGCTTGTGCATCTCGATGGAAAGTTTTATCTAGTCAAATTATGCAGACGTACTTCTCACTTTGGGGGATATTTTGGTTCATGCTAGATTGATTATTCAGTATGTAACTTTGCAGATAATTCCTTGCAATGCAGGAGGAAAAAGAGGTTTAATGAATAACATGATTTCTCCAGATTGTCATAAGTTTCACTCTGAATTTGTTTTGGAAAATTGATAACTTCTTCAAACTTTCAACTTGCATGTTTTTATCTGTTAGAGCCCAGATTCATCTGGTCCAGTGTGACACCTAGTGGTGGTTTTTGTTTAATTTGGATTCTCATAATAGTCCGTAGTTGAGTTTATTGAGCTGTTTTATTAGTGGGGGGAGTTATGTTATATAAACACATTAAAAAGCCTCTGCTATATCAACTAATAAGGATGAAATGTAGCAAAAGAACTACAGTAAGTGAACAGAAATGTGCATAAAGTTGGACGTGCCTGGGTTAGAGGAGCTAAAGTGGAGGTGTGCAGCAGTCCAATGTCCATCTCCTACCTCTAATCCAGATTCAGATAGTTTAGTTTTCTCTTCAGCCTGTCACCAAGGTCTGCAGGAGCCTGCTAATGACTAGTTCATTTAAATCCAGTGTGTTCAGGCATGCAGGACACCAGCCATTGAGGACCACAATTGCCTAAACAGTAAGTAAACAAGCACAGAGAAAAAAAACAAAACAAACAAGAATGAGAGTAGAAAGACAGTAAAATGGTGAATAATCTGTGATAGAGTGGGGGAATGGTAGCTGGTCCCTACCATGTGACAGACTGAATGAAGAATTGAAAAAGTCTAAATTAGGCACATCATTTCTCACATGCAATTTGACTAAATCAATCTGCATGCATGTAAGGCAGCCTTGTCAATCTTTTATTCATAAGGATGATGGAGGAAGAAAACAGAGGGACATGCTGGCTGGTTATTCTTGCCCATACGCCTGTCATTTACATGTTCACACCTAAACCACCCACCCCCATGAAGTCTGTGTCTCATTTGTTCTTTCTGCTCACACATTTTTGGAGTCACTTTGCTCATACAAATGTGTGTGTGGCGATCGTGTTTGCATGCCCATGTGCGTGCATGCATGTCTGGCTCAGAAAGTTAATTCTTTCTGCCAGAAGAAGTCCTGCAGCAAGAGTTTGAAAGTGTCCTCTGCTTCGTTCATATGTGACATGGAGCCAAAGTGGGCATGTAGCCACTGTCTATAGTCCAACACTGTCCAATCACAGATACAGCTCTGCCAGAAACTGGTTGAGAGTGGTAAGAAATGAAACCCTCCATATTGCCAAAAGTAAGTTTAATGTGCTGAAAATAGCCTCTTCTTAATGTCTGTCAGACATGCTGCAAATAACCAGAACTAGATTTGACCTTTTTGAAGTGTTAAAATTTGTTGTTGATCATTTTGACATTGTGACAGGAACAAAGAGGGATTTTCTGGTGACCCTTTCCATTCAACAGGTGTTTCTGTTTGTTTTAGCATATAAATTCCTAAATTTTCCTCTGAGCAATTGTCATTTTTGATGAGCCAACATCTCCTGTTCTGCGATCGCCATCGTTATGTTGTTGGACCATCGGTTATTTTTCCTGGCAGATTTTGGCTGCAGAAAACATTGACAAATGTTGATGATAATGAAGTGAAATTTGGTGGTCTTAAAAGATTTCATTTTGGGCGTGTAAACTCAAATCCCAGATTTTGGTTTCCCCAAAAAATTAAAATTAAAAATGAAATTAGCAAAACAAACTAATGAGATAAAGAGAATGCCAATTTAACTTTGTGGGAGGCTAAAGATGTTAAATAAACACCAAGTTTGTATGTTTTATTTACCAGGTAAAGTTTGTGATGCAAAAGCATCACAAACTTTATTTTCTTTATTATAATATTTATTTTCTTCTCTTAATGTTTCAGCTTTATTCTAGTATGAAATTATTCTCATAATACTACGACTTTATTCTATTAATATTTCAATTTTATTATCATACAACTTTATCCTCGAAAATGTATGACTTTATTCTCATAATTTAATTATTTATTTTTGTTAGCTTAGCTCTAATATTACATCGTATAAAGGATCACGATGCATGCATAGATTTAAAGAAAAAATTTATGCATCCCACATTTTTGGAGTTACATTGAGACCAAAATGTGTCAGATTCAAAATGTTAATGTAAAGGATGCGATGAGAGTGTTGAGATCCTTCCTCATCTCTGAATTGTCCTCAGATATGAGAGTGATGAATGCAAGGTTGTTTTAATCATGTGTGTCTCTGTGTTGCCATGTAATTGACTGGCAACCTGTGCAGGATTCACCCTCCCTCACCCAGTGACTGATGGAGATAGAAACTACCCGCAATATGATGCAGCATGCATTGATGATGGATTTTAAGTGAATATTGTAACTAAAGAGAACTGCAACATTTTTCTCTAAAAGAGACAAATATAACAATTACTACACAGATAAAATGGGATAGTTGTGCTCCAACTCTGATGACATTCAGGACAATGAGCAGCCATTTAAATCAATCCTTCTGTATCTCCATTTTCGTCCTTGTCAGCTTAAAATAAAAACATGAAACAAGTTTTCTTTCCCAGTTCTTCTATGTTCTCTTACTTTCGTCCTCCCACGCTCTCAGCATGTTTTCTGTGAGTATTTTGGTTGCTTCTTTTTGTTCTCCATTTCCTCTCCTCACATTCATTTCGATGATACTGCCAGTATTTAGGGCCCTGGTTAACAAGCTATTTCAGCCCACATTTTCTCTGCTCTGCAGTCACACTGTCAATACTTGCACATGGCTGTCACTCATGCACACACATTAAGACTGATGTTCCCTCTCTTCTTCCCACTTCTTTGTCCGCTCTCTCTCGCTCACCTCCTCATCGTCGACGTTCCCCTTCCTCCTCTCAACCCAGCTCTCATCTTCATGCCTCTCGCTTCCACTTTCTCCTGTTTCCTTTCTGTTCTACCCCCTTCTCACTCATTCATTCGCCTGCGTTGCACCATCTGCATAAGCTCAAAGAGCGAGACATCTCCAGTCTTTTCATACGACCGTCTATGGGGGACTGTGGGGAAAAATGTTTATCTTTTCATAGAAATGCTACTTGCAGGATCTGCTTATTAATGATAATTAGCTTTAAATCTGCCTTGATGATGCATTTCAATATGCCTCTCACATTGAGATCTGAACCCCCAGGACCTGACTGACGATTTAATTTGGGTGAATATGAAGGCTGGATTGCCTGCCAGATTTATTTGTGATGTAACTGTCAACACCATACTGAGAGTTTGAAAAACTGTGAAACTGTGAAACCAAAAGAAAAAAAAAAGAAAAGAAAAAATCACCCTTCTGCCCGACATTTACCCCAATGTTTCTTTCTTCTTTCACAGTTCTTGATCTGACCAAGGAAACAATCTAACTTTCTACATGTTTGACATGTAATGTCACCTTGCTGCTACAATATTGCAGACTTAATAGCATTATTTTGTTTCCTTTTTTATTTCTTCTTTAGTACCTTGCAAAAGAATTAACAAATTTGTTACTGTCCAAACTTTTTTGTTCTAGACCAACACAAAGTAGAAACTTATTAATGAGGGAAACGGATATTTTATGTGCAAACTATCTTGTACTGAAGTCACAGCTGTAAATTTTAGAGGGTACACAGAAAAAAACTACAGGTAATCCAACTTAAATTTTTTTAAAATTAATTTATAACAGTAAGTTTATTGAAGTCATCATATTGATTTTATTAATTTATTATGTAAAACAAATGTAATTAAATTTGGACAAATTCAATTCAATTACATATAACAAATTATTTCATTTTTTAAGCTGGAGCTCTGTTCTCTTTTTTCAGTGTATCTGCCACCTCCAGAGACTCTAATTTTTGTCTAATCTTCTTCACAAAATAGATCAAGCTCAGTCAGAAAACATGACAAACATCTTTGAGCAATAATTTTTAAGTTTTATCAGAGATTTAAAATTCAGAACAGGTCTGAACTTTGACACTGTAAAAACATTTTTTAAATAAGATCAGCTCAGCTTTGGAGACAAGGGGAATTAATGTGGGGTAAATCCTGCAGATTCATGAACTGGCTGCTATTGTTCATCCTGTTTGAGAAAGTTTAAATGTGTGCATAATCCGGTGTGACAGTATGACCAATCTTCATTATTTGCATAATTTCTGCATTTTAAAAATCACGGTTTCTCTTATAAATGTTGTTCTATGTATAATAAATGTGACGGACTATCAGCATTAATTCCAACCACACTGAAATCACATCAAAACAAATTTGTATTCCTGTAATATATTAAAAGCTACACATAAATACAGATGATTGATTTAAATTATTGTTTTAACATTTCGTGATTGGTCTCTGCATCACTGTATATGCAAAAAGCTTTTAAAATGGTTATTTAATCAGTAAATCTGACAGTAACTTTGGTTATTTACCAGCAGCATAAATATTTGCTGTCTAGAGGATTCAGACGGACTTTTAATTGCTTAAAACTTCTCATGAATGGTAATATAAGGAGAACTGTGCCAGCTAATAAGTCTTCTGCTCCCATCCTCTTCCCGTCTCTCCATCCCTCCTTTGCTCAGCAGCTCTTTCTCTCAGTTAGCATCGTGTAGCCAATCATCATGAGTGTAGATGGGTATCCAAATGCAATCACAGGCAATTATGCTCCTTGCTGTGCCTGTGGGTGTGTGTGTGTGTGTTTGTGTGGAGTGCATTTGTGTGTGCATTTTAGCCCATTAAGACATGCTGCACTGATTAACCGCCAGTTCCTGTGCTGCTCGACTGCAAGACGCAAAGACAACAAACAAGATGCGGCAAGCTGAGATGCACACGACGCGCTCTGCAGCCATATCCACTCAGGATACGTGTCACAGCCGTGGACAGCAGCACCACAAACAGCTAATTCAGTTGGATAAAATGGCTGACAGAGTGGAAGCACACGTTTTAGAACAACATTCCTAATTTCTACAACGGTTTTAAGTGTTCTTGTTACTTTGTTACTTTATTAAGGCTGTTTTTAATGTTTTGTTTTACCTTTATTGATTTTGGTTGGAACTTCAGTCACTGCTGTCAGATATTTAATCCACATGGCCTCATTTTGCTAACTTTGGTCCTTATACTATGCTGCAGTTGCCTCACACACCCTCACCATCTGCTGCACTCTTTTAGTGTTACTTATATGTTAGCGTGATTCTGAACATCAGGCACCGGGACGAATTCTGATTAGGCGCTGGTTTACTTGGTGGGATATTTAGTACTCTCTAACAGGCAATAAAATTTGCAGAAATTGTCCATAATGAATCAGTGCGTATCTGGAGGAGGGAGCTCATGATTACAAAAAAGAATGTTGTTTCTGGATTTGACATCACAGTTGAAAAATAGATTTAGTAAATTGAATTTATTGTCCAAAAGTCTTCTGGAGTCCCAAACTTCATAAAATAACACCCACCCACACACCCACACACACACACGCACACACACGCACGCACACACGCACCTGCACACACAGGATCGAATAGTGAGCACACACTCTTACCCCGGAGCTTAATGTTACATGTACAAGGTTGGTATTCCAGTCTTGCTATACCAGTTTTGCCTGCTGTTTTGAGTAGTTTCCCATTAGCTTTTTCAAAATGTCAGTAATTACCAAGGTGTGTCGGTCTTTGTATGTTGGATGTTACTTGTTTATTTAAGTGATTCAGTCTGGTGTTACTATTGTCACAGTGCAGCCAGTTACAGTTTTGCATTTGCATTGCGTGTTCTCTGATGGATTTGTGGGAACAGATGCAGGCTGTTCGATGGTATTTCAGGCCTTCGACAGCCTACACAATAACTACACATTGTTTTTTCTTCCAATGTGAAGCTATTTTGTTATTTTTTACATTAGATTTAATGAAGCATAAACTCAGTCATAATAATTGGGCCATGATGTAGTTAAATGCCACCTGCTGGTTGTGACTGTTTGTGTGGTGGATGAATGTCTTTTCATGCAGCACTGAGTTCCAGTGATTAACATAGTTATAACATTACCAGAACGTGTCAATCCATTAATAATCATGGTTTCAGTGATTTTACATTTTGCTTTCATTTTCATTTGCTTTGCTGTTTAGAAGCAGCAAAGAAAAAGCCTTGATCAACAGGCAAAAGAAAAGCAAACACAAAGCATCGCTTAACCAACCACTTTGCTTTCATCAACTCTTTTTCTGCTGTCTCTTATTACCTGTTTTCCAGACTGTTCCTTGGTCCTCTTACATCTCTGTCTATTGTTTGACTGATTCCTTTTTTACCTGCTTTGCCTGTCTCGGCTTGATCCCCCTGTGCTGGTGACGCCTCTTGATCCCCCGTGCACTGGCACACATCACAGGAGTCAAAGTTGAGAGAAATAAAATCAATGGTTCACCTCCCATGGCAATTAAAGTTTAGCGCTGTCACAACTGGCTTCTTAGCTGTCGTATAGTAAAGAGAGTAAAGCAACAGAAGAATGAAAAGGCTTGTGTAGAAAAGAAAAGCACACACAATGCAATATCATCCAAAAAAGTTTTACGTGTCTGTACAATGCTATTGTGGAGTCTCTGCTGTTGTGCAAATGAGGGATTTTATGTGATCTACAACACAAAGCAGTGCAAAAACATGACATGAATAGAAAAGAATGGATTTTTTTTAATTTGCAGATAAAAGTGGGGAAAACCTATTTAATGATGAATATTAAATAGAAACATGGAAATATGTTAAATCCATTTCTTTGTGCAATAGAATGAAATCAATAAAACTTAAAGTTCTTAGTGTCACCAAACTACAGATACTATTTTGGTTCTGATCTCTCCCAGGTAAATGTAAAATGTAAAACAGAAATTGCGACATTGACGCATTGTTTTGGTTGTGTTTGTGGTTGCAAAATTATTGATTTATTTGGAGAAAATGAGAAATGGTCAAAATAACACAAAAAGATGAAGTGCTTTCAGACCTGAAATCAGTATTTGGTGGAATAACCATGAGGGTTTCAATGGGGTTTGGTGCAGTGGGCTCTTAATTTTTCCCAGAGCTGTTTATATTTATATAGATATGAAAAGCTGTGCATTGCTCTTCATCTCCATGTACTCTGATGGACCTAAATACAACCAACTGGCACAAATCATCCTCAGAAATCATCTGAATAGCAGAAAGAGTTGACTGTTGGGTAGTTCAGTTCAACATAAATCCAGCTGTTTTGTGACGGCCTTTGAGGTTTTGTTAGAGAGCAAATAGCCTCATGATATCCAAGTGCAAACCTACAAAGATAGTCTGTCTAAAGTGAAAGTGAACTGTATCTTGTGACCTTTGAAATGTTTACTTGTTAAAATGCAATCATCAGTACAACACAGTGATACATAATTACTGTCCCACTGTGCAAATTACACTATTCAATAAAAATCTCTGGATAAAACGTAATACTACAACAGTAACCCTGTGCCTTTTATGTTAATAAATTCAGATTCTCTCAAACACATGGTGGAAAGAATTATAAGATGTAAGTATTTTGTTTTTCAGGTGTTTTTGTGTTCTGGTTTGCAAATAAGTTGATTTTAGACTCATTTGTTAAAAGAACTATGTTGTTGATCTTTTTCTACCCTCTCCCCAGCAAACTTATGTTTTTGTTACAAACCAAATATTTCCCACCGTCAACATTAAACTGTTCTGTTTCATTCTGAATGAACAAACTTTCACTTTTCACATTAAAGTCAAATTATGTGAACCTAATGTTTTGAATCTTTCTGCAGTTTTCACTGAACATGTTCTTTCAGTATGGCTAATTAACATTAAATATCCATATTTCTAAATATGTAACACACACACACACACACCCACCCACACACGCATACACACACCGGCTTTCATAGGGTGTGCTATATTTTTCACATGACTGCATTCTCTTTTCAAAGAACTTGTGTAATCCATGCTTGAGCTTCTGTTATTCTCTAAAAACTATTCATTGGACATGATGAATGAATGCCAAGCAATTTAAAATAATCACTATCAGGATTTTAAAAGAACCCTGCAACAGTATTTGCACATTAATTATTCAAAGACTGTGTAACAAACAAATTGGAGCAACAGCAGCACAGCCACTTATCATCTTTTAATTAAAGGGGACCAGTCAGCCAGCTCTGTTTTCTTATGTATTCTTTTATTCTCAAATCGTCGCCACCTTATACAAAGCCCTGGCTGCACTCTGACTCAGCGGTTACTGACTTCCTCCTCTGAACCCAAAGTAGTTTTTTTTCTTTGTCATTTGTCACCTATATTTTCCCCTCACCAAAATTAAGAGCCAAGGCAGGTGTGTGATCTGTGTCTGTTGAATTTCAATGATATTTAGTGGGAAAAAGAAGTGTGTAAGAACATTTCAGTAGAAAATTCAGATGAAACTCTTGGATCAATTGCAGTTTGAAATATTTTCCCCTGTGTGCATTTTTAAAATCCTTCCTGAACAACAGGGAATGTATATTTTGAACATTTTTTACTCCACACATGTTCTTTGGACACAAAAATCACCTTTCAAGGATTGCCTTAAAATATTACATATCAAAAAGTTTTTCAACTAACCCAGATATTGATTTCAGTCCTTATCTTAAATAGATATTCAGAAATTTGGAACCCCTTAAAAGGTAAAATATGATTGTTAAAATATCACTATTAAAAAAATTCATTGTTTGCCTCCCTCTTATACAAATTTGTTCTGTAAATAAAATTTTGTTTCAATAAATTTTGAACTTTGTGGATTGAAAAGATAAAAAATAGAAATTACAATAAAATAATAGTATAAGAAAAATAAACAAAAGTACATAAAAATGCTAAAGAGACCCATATTTAGTTTGGAAGACATGAAAAAACGCTATAAATTAATTTTAAGCATTTTGCATCAATCTAGTCGAACTTACAGAAAACTCAAAAAAATCCAGGAAAATAAAATAAAATAAAAAAATCATAATACCTTAAATAACAAAAATTGTTGCAACAAGATTAGAAAATTACAATAATATCTTTATCTTCCCAAAAATAAGATAATAACTACTGATAACTATACTAAATGACCCCACTTTTAGTAATTTAAAATTTTCCTTTAAAGGTCCACAAATGTAAATGTTATACCACTTATATGAACAAACTTGTTCAGATTTGACAGCTGGTTAGAAATAAAGCTTGTTAAAGATTTGTTTTCTGTTTGCTGGCTGACTGACAGCCGGTTTGGCATCATGAGGATTGATCACCATCAGCAAGATTTATCAACCACACACACACACACACACAAACACACACACACAAACGCACTCAGGGCCAGAATACAAAATTAACAAACATGACACAAAGTATGGCTTTCAGTGCTTTTTATTTTTATTTTTTATTTATTATTTTTTTTATGGACAGCTGTCCCTATTTCCACTGACAGGCACCAATATTTTCCCTCAAACTTACACAACACTTTAGCCTTTTCTATATACAGTACAGACCAAAGGTTTGGACACACTTTCTCATTGAATTCAATGAGAAAGTGTGTCCAAACTTTTGGTCTGTACTGTAGGTAGTTTCTCAAAATCTCTTTGAATGCCAATCAAAATCATTTTTTTAGGTAAGCTTCCCACAACAACCAATAATTTCTGTCACACACTTAGCCTTTGGTATAAAGTTATTATTCTGATTATGTAATAATGCAACAAAGCAGTTATCATCCCTTAGAGAAGACAAAGTAAACAGAGATAGAGAGAGACCAGGGAAAGAAAGGAATTTACCCATTAAGACGCCAACAGCTCCGGCTCCTTTGGGAGCGCTCACATGTGGGAGAGGCAAAGAAAAGAGGAGGGAGAGAAGGAGGAGACTGATAAATGAAGAGAGCAGAAAATGAAATGAGAGGACAGGAGAAGATGGGCTGCTTGCTCTGATCAAAGAGCGAATATTCTCAGCACTCTCCTCTCCAAGATTAAATACTAATAACTCTCAACAGCTGCTCAGTGAGCTTGCTAACCCTCATTACCACAATGTTCTACATGTGTACCGCTTTAGGAATGCAGAGCTTCATTGCTACTCAAGATGTTCACCGAGAGGAAATGAAAGCAGCAACTTAAAAATTTCCTGCAGGGAATCTAAAAATGTTATTGCAAATGTTCTGTGATGGAATTAAGTAGACTTACATGCGACATTGATTTACTTCAAAATAAGTATTTCTGAAGAATTTACTTTGCAGTTATTGGTTGTTATGCAAAACATTCTACTGCATGTCCGGGATGTCTTGAACGCTGGACGGTGAATAAAAAGTTTGTCGCACAGCCAGATAGACGGCAAATGTATTAAATTTATATTGTGAAATGTATTTCTACTCATACCAAACACAAAACACATTCATACACCAATATGTAGATAAGTAGATAACTAGCACTTTCTTAGATAATGAGTTTTTAATCAGTTCCTCCAATTTTGAGCTCCTTTCAGAACGAGCTGTTTCAGGACGCCTTGCCACTTCAAATCCAGATAAGCTGCTGCTGGCCGCCCCCCTCGATCTTCCCCAAACCAACTTTTGCACTTGTAGGTAAAAACGGCTGCCAACAGCTGGACAAGTATACAACCATACATTTTTGAAAAGTATTAGTGGAACCTCCTGCACAATTAATAAGAATGCAGAAACTGGTTTCTTGATGGTAAGTCAACAACAAAACACTTGTATTTTCCAGCAGCTATTTTACAAAACATACAGCGGTAAAACCAGTTGACCAAAAGGGCTGGATCTCCATGTGGGTTGCTAGGTACAGGGCTGGGCTTGGCTGGGGTTGCTCAGTAATGGCGCAGCGTGGCTCAACAATTGGGAGACCAAAACCCATTAAATTATTGCCAAACAATGGTTGCGCAGGTTTTTTAAGCACTTGAGTTGTTTAAAAGCAGTGAAGACCCAAAACAAAGTATAAAAACATGTCAAAAGTGAGTTTTACAGAATAGGTCCCCTTTAAATCTCAACACTGTGAGTTATTATGGAGAAATAAATTATTTTTCTTACTTTAAAAATTAAGGACATGCTTATCTGTCGTCCACATACTTTTTAAGGTTTTGAACTCAAAGTTCAGACATAAATCTGGCCTGATTTTAAACAGGGTTTTTACGCTGAATCCCTTATAATAAGCCTAAATAAAACACTTTTGGCACAAGTGGGTCAAACTTTCTCCACAGCTTTGTAAAGTAATAACATTTGATGGCAGTTGTAATGTTAATGGATGTTGAAGTTTGATCCAAAACAATTAAGTATGACAAAAAAAATAAATAAATAATGGTAAATTTGCAAGGGGTTCTTTCACAGCACAGTACAATACAAATCAAATAATAATCAAAAGTAATCTAAAAATATACAATATTTGTGTTAGATAGCAGAATAAAATGGCTAAATACAGTCCAGCAAGGGAACATACAATGGGACACAAGAAATAAAAAACAAAGTAGAAACATGAACAGATTAAATCTCACTCTAGGCCATTAAAAATAAATTAAGAGAGGACTTGAGCAGAGGGAGGCCGGAGGCTGAACTAAATGAACATAAAAGCAGGTCTTTTAGGTTGCTTTCAAATGATCTTGCTATTGGTTTAGAGGCAGCCAAAAGTGACTGAAGAGTTGTCGATGACCCTGAGGCAGAATGTAGAATTAACAAATCAGTAAAGATTTGTGAAACTATAGTCCACTAAGGGCATTAAAGAGCTGTTTAATTTAAAACCAATTCTGTATTTCACTGGGAGCCAATGCAGACTGAACAGGAGGGGTGTGATGTTGTGTGTTTGCTCTGACTAAAAGCTCAGCAGCTTCACATTTTCCTCATGTGAAGGATAGAAAGGCTGGAGTGGTTCAGTAACATGTAATACACAGTAAATTAGTGATCCTGGAAAATGATAAAAGCAAGAATATCTGTTTTTCTGGTCCTTATGGGGATACAAGTAGCATTAATAATGGTTTTTATTTGATTTCATTGAGTTGCTAAAAGCCACCATTTACAATACTGATGGTTTGTTTGTTTAAAAACCCCATTTACCTCATTTTATATGCCTTAGCTTAGAAATACATGAATAAAATAATTCCTCTTTGCTAAAAACTATATAAAAAAAGAAGGAAGTGGATTTATTCAAGTCTGAGCTGGAGATAAAATGTATCTTCTGCCTGTAGATCTAGTTGTGAAATGACAGAATTGTTTTGAGGGTCTGAAAATGTGACAGTTTTCTTGTTTCTTTTATTTCTGGGTTTTTGAGTTTGTAGTAATTTCAGACTTTGATTTACTTAAATATACCAAGGGTTAGATAGTTGATCTCTAAAGTTATAATTAGATGTTTTGAAATGGGGTTGTGTTAGAACTTTATAGGCAATATTTGATCAAGATGAGATAGCTGTGTTCGCATGTTCACTTTGAGGAAACAGAAACCTTTCAGAAAACATTTCCTCCACATACGCACAAAGCCACCACTCAGCTTCCTTTGGCCTTTCATAAATCACATCTGATTTACTTAACAGTGTGCTTGAAATTAGCTTCTCAAATTTTTTACATATTTTAAAGGTCACCTATTCTGTCTTTCTGAGGAAGTTAGTAGGTTAATGAACAAAACATGTTCATTAGTATAATTTTTTTTTGTTGCACAAAATAATTATCTGTCTATTTGAGCTTTTTTCAGAATGAGCTGTTTTAGGGCCCCGTGTCGCTCTAAATTCAAACAAGCTCAATGTTTACACTTGCCCATGAAAATGGCTGCAAACATCTGCACAATTATACAACCGTACATCTTTGAAAAGCATTAGTAGAGCCTCCTGCACAACCAAACAAGAAGGCGACACGTGGTATCTGGATGGTAAGTCAACAACAAAACACTTGTCTTTTCCAGTAGGAATTGTACAGTGGTAAAACCAGCTGACCAAACATGCTGAAGCTCTACTGAGGTTTCTAGGTAACACCGGAACTCTGCTGTGGTTGCTAGGTACAGGGTTGGGCATCACTGTGGTTGCTAAGTGAGGCACAACACCTGCTGATTTGTTGCATTTGGAAGGTTGATGAAATGACTCATTTTCCAAGCACCAAAAAACATTAAAAAAAACATTTTTCACAGAAAAAGTGTTTTAAGAAGCAGTAGAGACCCAAATTTCACTACAAAAATAGGCTAAAAATATTGTTTTAATTAAATGTAACAAGCCAAACAACAGGTAAAGCACCACCAGACAGATAAATGGGCCCTTCAATCTTGTGTTCATCATGTCTTTTCTTGTGTTATCTCTCTACCAGTGTCCTGTCAAGTGTGTTCTGCCTGTTGTCCTCTCTACCTCACATCTCTCTACAGGATCTGGTGTAATACCCCAGCGACCAGAAGGATGCCACCACTGACCAACAGACAGAAGTCTTCTCAGATGTAATGGACGTGTAACACTGCAGAGAGTGGACCTCCTGGGAATGTTGTGCAGTAAATGCACAACTTTTTAAAAGTCTTTTGACCCCATTCAGCCAGCGATTATTGGTACATAAGCTCACACACTCTCTCACACCCTCAGGTTGTACTGTTACTCACCAGTGCATGCAAAATTATACCTGAGGCAGCTGAAGCTCCCTGCTAACAATAGCTGGAGGGCATTATAAACAAAGCTGAGCTCTTTTCTCGCCTTTCTGGCTCTGTTTTCTCCAGGCGACTCTGCTGTCCTCTCTTCTGTTTCTCTGGCTTCTAAGCTTTTCCGTCTTTCATCCTTCAGATTCCTTGCCTGTCTCTTCTCTTTCTCCCCTGGCTCTCCTGTTACATTTGGTCCCATCTGTTGGGAGAATACAAAATAATGTTGAAGCTGCATACTGTAACAGCATAAGGACTGAGGCAAAAACAATCTGCGAGGTTTTAACTGGATCCAGGTGTAACGCCTGGGTACTCCAGGTTTTATGTAATACCTACAATAAAAAAAATTAATAAATAAACAGAGGGGTTTGTTCAAGCTTGTGCACAACAACTGTGAAGAGCACTGAGGGGCATTAGAGTGTGACATTATGTGAGCAGATACAGCAGCTTGGTGTGAGTTTTTATGTTTTTTCCTTCCTCTCTGAATCCTCTTTGTCCAACTTTTATGCGATGAGATGCGTGTAAGTTTTGAAAAGAAGGCGACATGCAGTTGTTTATGACCTTGAGTTCCTCTGGAAGTCAGAGCACATCCACTGTCACCACTACCAATCACCCAACTCCTCCCTTGTGTCTGACAACACTGCAGGATATCCATGCATTATGGCCTCATTTTCCCCTCAGCCTTAATAATCAAGGATACCTAAAATTTTTCACAAAATAAATTGGATTTTTTTCAATCTGGAGTTTGAGAGCTGTGCACAAAATCAAAGTTAAAGCAAAAGTAGTCTGAAGTTTCTGGATGCAATGCAACTCTAATATATTACATATCTTTAGGTGACCAAGAAATGTCAAATATGCAGTACAGGAAGACATATCAGCTAAATAATGAATGGATTGAAGTGATATGGATTTGTTAAGCAATCAAATTAAATCTTTATGACCTTAAAAAAACCGATTAAACAAAACTAAACTAAAAAGTTTGCTGGCGACATTTTCTGGCCAATGCCAGCACTAACAGCCCCACTAAGGAATATTATGAAATTATCCTCCAGCTAATGAGCATTAACCCTCATTATTAGATCACTTTTCCAAAGATACCAAAGCTTGGATTAAAAAAAACAAAAAATGCTTTATGAGAGATTTAGCTCTTATGTAGTACCAGGGGTCAAGAGATGCTCAGTTCAGGTACAACAAAGTGAAAACGTCAGAAACTGGAAGAGAGGGAGAGTGAAAAAAATTATTAAATTACTCAAGTGGTTTTTGTTAAAAACTTGGCTGTAGGGATTGTGTTTCCATCTAAAACTCAGGTCGATTACAACAATTTTATTTACAGAGACCTTTCTAGTCCTTAAAAATAAACACATTGCCTGTGGGAGTTGCAACTCTATGCAATCACAATGCAGTGTATTGGGAATATTAAAATGTCCTTTGCTTTTATAGCAAAAATGTTCAAAAACAGCTAAACAAGTTATGTATCTTTAGTTCTCATTTGATCTATCTCACCAAAGAAGTGAACCAATTATTTAGCAGTGAGGTTTTTTACACCTTTGTCACCTTTTCTACATATTTGTTTGTCACACATTCATTTTTCATTTAATGAAAAATCCTATCGTACCTATCGTCGGGTTAAAGCTATCTCCTAGTGTTGTCTCTCTTATTTTAAAGCAATGTTCTCTTGTCTTTCCAACCAAATAGAACTCAGCCTCTGTTTCCTTTAATGCATACCCTGTGGAAAAATGCTATTGTTTTCTAGGAGTTCAAAGTTCAACCTGTGGGCTGTTTGCAGCCACTGGGATGATTTATGACTGCAACTGAGGAATGGCACAAACTTTCAACGATAAATTAAAATCATCGAACAGAGCGTGGAAAAGGTTAGATGCATGTTTTTTATGATGTCATTTTATTTTGATAGTAAACACGACCCCAGACATCCAATTTCTACTTTTCAAGCTGTGTTTTCTTTAGAATATTTTAGAAAAAAATCTGCAAATAATCTGGAGTTATGTCCAATAGAAAACACTAACAAATACTGAACTGCAACTAGTTGGGGGTCCACTGTATGTATTGTAAATAATTATGACATTTCATGTATTTTTATTGAAATTGCTACTGGTGCCATCAACTGTGGGACTTCCACTAAATAAATGTCCTCAATTTAAAGGCTAGATTTTTCTAAAGTCTTCTGTGTGAAACTGTGCTACCACACTAAATTATTCTAAAGATTTCATTTTAGTAGTTTTAGCACATCTTTACCAGGTGTGCTATGTTGATTCCATTCTGTTATTGAAAGCAACTTGTCTCAAACATTCATTTTCTTATCTTACCTTTTAAGGAATAGTGATAAAGTTGAGCTTGACCTTCTCATTTGAGTTTTCAAAATCTTTCTTTTTAATGTCTCCCTCCAGTTGGGGATAAAGAGCCCATGGCTGATGTGTAAGGAGGTAAAAATACACCGCTGTATCTTCTTATATATCTCCTTTAAAATTGTATCCAAGGACAAAGGTGAGACCCTAGTAATTCTCTTGGAAGCTCACCACAGAGTCGTCGTGTTAGCTGCACAGCGGCACCTTGCCAAGATGTGATGAATCTTGTCAGGATTCCCTCTGTGGGCCTTTGTTAAAAGGTGATGATGGAGGGTGGACTCTTAACATGTAAGTCTCCAGGAGGAAATGCATCCTCTGCTGAAACATCATGGTCAGCTGTGTGGTGTTGAATGGATCCTCTGTGAAAATCTGGTTCCATGAAAGATAAAATTGTGAAGCAATATTGTATATCGTGTGGGCAAATAGAGAAGAGATAAATCATCCATTCATTCAGACCTTTGTGGCTAAAGGAAAACTCCTATAACATGCAGAGCAATGGTCTCTGAGGACCAGGATTGAGAAAAATTATTCTAAAGCGACGTTTGCGTTTTGTGAAAAATGAGAATGGATTCTAAAAAAGGTGCACAAAATGAAAACGACTGGAAATAGACATTGGATTTTCCTGGTGATGAGGTGGTTATTGTGTGATTTTTCTGGGTTTAACGAGTGTTTTTGTCATCTCAAGATAAAATCCACCGCAAAAAAAAGTAAAGATAAAGATCAAAGCATCCCTCAGTTTGTTATTTACTTGCTGAATGTTTATTCTCATCCGTGCTGGGAATTAGAAATAGACTTATTCCTTTACAGATGTCAGACATTTAATAAAATCCCCCGTTCCTAAGGCAACAGAGGGTTTTTATAATGCACATTGTGGTGGAGAAGATCCAGAAAGCAGGAAAAGAGTAAAGAAAAAGTTGAGCAACAAGAGAAAGGAGGTGCAGACAGCAGAGATGGGTACTTCTTTTCACACACGCTGACATCTGATTTCCCCCTTCATTTGAGCTGTGATGGAGGAACGGACAGCTTGTGTTATGTGGCTCCCAAAAAGCCCCATTACAATTAAACACAATATGTGTGCAAGTGTGCTCTACTCAGCAGGTACAGCTGGTGATTTCAGCGGGGAAATCAAAACGGTGCTGAGCAGGACCTGATTTGAGAGCAATGACCCAGAGACACACACACACACCCACACACACACACACCCACACACACACACCCACTTGATTGTAATAGCCTTCCAAGACATAATGGACAGTTACCAGCTCCTATTACGATCGGGCTACTATTGTACCCCAACACCTTTCCATGACAGTAAGTCCTAATAGAAGCACAGAAGCAAAAGCCTTGTGTGTGTTTATCTGTGTGTAAGAACTGTGCTTTAATCAGTGGGTGCATTATGTCGGGGTTTGAACATGTGGAATGAAGTTAATTTCAGATTTTATGGTACAACTTTGTGCTTTCTCTCAGTGAAGAATATAAAACCAACTAGATCAGGAATCAGGTTTCTAAATATGTGAATATGAACCTTTCTTGTTTTTATTCTTTTTGGCTTTTTGTTCCTTTCTGGTCTTTTGGGTATAAAAAATAAACAAAATCAATGAATAAAACAAATTTTCAGTTCTCATCTGTAGAAATCTATTAAAGCATATTCCATCTCCACATAGAAACATCTAAATTGGCAGAATTACCTAAAATCAACATTGAGCTTTACATCATAGTCAACTAAAAACATGACAATTTTAGCCAGGCATGGATAAGTAACCCAGTCATCAGAGTTGGGTAGTAGCTGCACACTTGAGTAACTTTTTGGAAACAATGTACTTTTAGGAGTACAGGGGGGGCCACAAGTTTCCATACATAGACAAAATAAATTATAATTTTTTGTTACTTACATGAATTATTGTCATTTTGGTCCTCAAACTCATCTGATGATGCAATTTATAAATATTAAATGATTGATAATTTACTCAGTTACTCAGTACTTGAGTAGACTTTTTACAAAATACTTTTTTACC
The DNA here is from genome assembly GCF_019740435.1 of Gambusia affinis. Taxonomy (NCBI): domain Eukaryota; kingdom Metazoa; phylum Chordata; class Actinopteri; order Cyprinodontiformes; family Poeciliidae; genus Gambusia; species Gambusia affinis. The sequence continues at coordinate 22,939,167 of NC_057870.1, forward strand.
CTTGAGTAATTTCTTGGACAGCGACTTTTTTATTTTTATTTGAGTAAAAATAGTTTGAAGTAGTTCTACTCTTACTTGTTTACAATTTTTGGGTACTCTGCCCACCTCGGCCAATCATAACCATTACAAACAGCTTCTTATTCAACTTTTCTCCTCAGTTCAGAGGTGAAACTTAACTAACCTGCAAGACGAGATCCTTCTGTTTCTGTATTCTTCAACCTTCATGAACAATTGCTCTCAGTTTTGGAGAAATGTTCTGTTTTCACACACGCTGACGTACAGAACCAATGTTTCATATGTTCTTTCCTTACTGATTTTACATAGAGCCATGGTGTACATGATGTGTTATATAGTCTGAGTTTGCTAGCTTTTCATCATATTGCTGCACTGTGACAACTCTGAAAAACTACAGTGCATAAATTTTCTCCTGAATTTTAAAATCTTTACATCTGCTCAGTAGGTAACCTCACAAACACTAGATCTCATAAACATTAACTACTAATTGCTTATCGACATTTTCAACATTCTCTGCATAGTGGGTGAGAAACTAAAGACCGTTTTATGTCACATTGTTTGCATTTCCTTTTAAGTATTTTTTTTTTTAGCACCACACTGAAGTTTAAAGGCAATGGACTTTGGATAAATTAAGCTAGATTTAATAGTCCAGCATGTAAATAAAATAAAATAAAAAACACAAGCTCTTCAGAGACAAGGTGAAATGTGGCAGTTTCTGGAAATTATCCGAAGCAGAAGATTATTAGATGGTTTGTAAAACAATAGAGGGCCATCCCACACACAGCTTCACGTCTTTAAGTGCACACACACACACTTACACGTTGTATCTTTTTCTATCTCTACAAGGACTTTGCACTGACTTTCATTTATTTTTCATTTATCTTTATGACTCTTATCCTAAACTTATCCCAAAAACAACAGTTCTTCTTATGCAGTCGGTTCCCACAATGTAGTATTTGTTAGGAAAACGGTCCTTACAAAGCATAAAATACAAGGCCACACACACTCACACACACGCAATTGTTCAATTACCTCAGACTTTATTGATTTTCATTCACACTGGTGTGCACCTATACCGTTTGTCTGAGTGTGTGTGTGATACTACAGAATGCTATAGTGAATAGATAGAGGTAATTGAATGTTAGGGAGACTCAGAGAGTGAGTGTGTGTGTGTTGGAGAACCTTTAAAGTGAAGAGATGGAGGTAATCTGTATAAGTGCTTCTACACTCTAAAACCTTTAAAAGCCCTGTCTGTCCGAGATTTACCTAGGGGTGTGTGTGTATGTGCGTGTGGGCGTGTGTGTGTGTGTGTGGGTGTGTGTGTGTGTGTGTGCGTGTGTGTGTGTGTGTGTGTGTATGTATTTGTGTGCCTCAATGACTCAGTTTAACTTCAGGTTCACCTTAAAATCTATTTTCAACAGCCATTAAAGCAACCGGAATAGAGAGAGAAAAACGTTTACACCAATTACTGTAAATAAGACTAAAGTTGCCTGTCTTTCCAGGCCAATGGCTTTGAAACATTAATATCATATTGCAACACTACAGAAGTTTATGTTGAAGAAAGAATAAAGCAAAAAAAAAAAAAAAAAAGAATAAAATAAAAGTTTATTGTGTTCCAGGACATTTTTTAGCATGTCGTTGTAAAAGGGCTGAATATGTCAAAGATATTGATGCTTTTAAATTTGCCCCTGTCTCTTTAAGAAGCTCCTTCACTGTAAAATGTAAAAGTAAAGTGTACTCAAAAAGAAAAGTGACCTGAACTCATTCCAGCTTACTCTGTTGACTATACTAACTTAAACTTAGCAAAGACAACTTTCTACTGAGGCAAGTAATCAAACTCATCAGCAGCAAGTAACCCGAACTTGGAGTTATGAGTGAGCAAAACGCATCTGCATAACCAGCAAAAAACTCGGCATCATTCGGCAGCTCTCGTTGAACGCACATGCGCATTGGACACTGACGAGTGACGACGTGTTTGAAAGAAACGCCAAACTGTCAACAATACGGCGGTTGCTGCAGCGAAGTTTGGTCACGGTAAGTCCCACTGTTTTTTTAGCAAACTTATATTCGTTATCTCGGCCGTATAATTCATCTGTAAGTCCAGGTTTTGAGGTTAACTTTATGTGTAATGATTTAGCGATGCCTGGGACTAACGTTAGTCGAAAATATCATGTTTATTTAGTGGCAACAAGATGGAGCGGCAGAGCAAAAAAGCTGTCCGGGGCGCAAAACAAAAAAAGGAAAAGGGATAAGGATAAAGATGTTGGCGGGTTAAAAAAGCCGCTGTACTGTTATAGAAGGCTTATGATGAGTAGACTGCCATAGGTGGGACAGCTGTAAACTGTAGGAGAAGCAGCCATGATGAAGAAGTGTAGGGTCACCAGATTTGGGTTTCTGAAAAGGAGGACACTTCTTTTTTTGTTGGCGGGGGGGTAGAATCGCCAACGGGGGGTGGAGATGGGGGAGACGGGGGTTGGGGGGGTAGAACCAGCGGTAGCACAAGAAATTGGTAGCACATGTGTGTACATGTGCTACCGATTTCTTTGCCATACAAAGAAACCTGGAATGGAGTAGTGGAACGGAGTGGCAATGTAATCACAATGCACTGTAAGCTATGTAATGTGTTTTGGTCACCCTAGCCATAGGTGGGACAGCTGTAAACTGTAGGAGAAGCAGCCATGATGAAGAAGTGTTGCGTTGATATGTAATTGTGGTGTTGCTTCTATTGTTGTTAGGACTGCGAAGACCCAGACGTGTCTCACACCCCCATTGGGATCCTGACCATCATTCCTGAGGACAGGCAGGCCTCCACTGACTCACTGCACCTCCAGTCTTCAAGTACTGCCATCATTTTGGAAGGAAGTCTTGTCATGAATGATCTTGGGAATCTTCCACATGCCATGTGCTTGCTCTTTGGACTTATTTATTCTCTGAATTTGGAGTACCCTCAACAACTGAAGTACACCTTTGACTTCATCCAAAGGGTGCTTCTCTCACTTGGACATAAATCCCTAAAACCAAAAATACAATCACTCAAAAATCTTCTGATGCAATGAGTGAATGTGATGTGACATTATGGATCAACGTTGATACCTTTACCCTTATTGGAAAAGTGATTTTTATTTCTTGTTTGATTCTTTTTTTGTTGGAGAGAGCATCATTGCATTTGCAGACTACTAAATGGTTTTATGTTAATGAGGAGAAACATTACTTCACTTCACTACTTCACTATTTACTTTATCAATGTTATGATAAATGTTGGGCTCTAGTATTGAGAATTGAGTTTTTGTTTCACACCAGTCAACAAAGACATTTAAGCAGGGATTCTCAAAGTTTTAAAGACTGAGGGCCATTTGAAGGATTCAATATTAGATTGAAGGCTACCCTAGAAAAAAAGTCATGTCATTTTTTTCCTAAAAAAGTCTATGGAAAACTTTGTTTCCAGGTTAGTGTGTATGTAACCACACTTGAGAACCTTGTATTTAAGGTAAACTTGTTTAATTATTAAACATTTTTTCCATTCAAACTGTTGTCTGTTGGCTCTTCGTTCCAATAACTTAACACTTTTGGTTCATCTTACTTGAACATATCAAGGCAATTGGTTTCCTGATATTTTGCAAGTAATGTGAACTCTTAAACGTGTAAACATAACTTATTTTTATGAGTACTGCTTAATTGACATAACTCACAATTTGAAGTAGTCATAATTGACATTTTATAGTCAACTTTACTAATGATTTTGAGTTAACGGCACTCAAGTTTACTGCCATTGCATGAGTTGTCTGAATGAATATTTTACAGTTAACCCAATTAATGATTTTGAGTTAACGGCACTCAAGTTTACTGCCTTTATCTGAGTGGTCTAAACATAGTTATTTTTAGCAATAACACCTTAAAATGAATTAGCTACTTTACTTGAAGATTTTGAGGCAATCGGTTTCCTAACTTTTTTTAAGTAAAGTGAACTTATTACATTTTACAGTGTTCTCTTTCTGACAATCTTCCTTCAGCACATCATCATAATGATGTTTCTCCATAATGATGTTTGCAAGCGTTCTGAGGAGTGTTAGACTCAGAAGAAGTTCATTCAATGAGGTCGGCAGACCCACAGTTTCACCAGGTGTTTGCTAATTGCTGCTGTCGCTAGTCTCGAGGAGCTGAGTGAGGGAAGAGTAGGAGGAGATTTTTGCAAGCAAGCGTTTAGGCTTTTAGGCACCCCTGAATGGTTGAAACAGGAAACCATAAATATACAACATAATGTAAAGCTAAAAAAACGTTGACTTTTCATAATAAGAATTTATTTGGTGTTTGTTTCGGTTTTATGTTATTTGAAATTTAGATTTATCCTCATAGGGTCATTCAATTGAATGAAATTTCAACATATTTTGGAAACTCTTGTTTTAAAAACTAAACCATACTTTATGCATACACTCCACCACCTTTGACCAGCACCATAAATGCTTAAATAAGTCAGGGAAAATGTATTCATTCTTGGTGTTTAGTAAGGCAATGCAATTTTAAAGAAATAGCAGAATAGGAAGGTTTCCTTGAACAGAAAAAGAAAAAGGAAAAAGTTTGTCTGAACCTAAAAATTCTGCCAAAAATTAACATTGTTTAAAGTGACTGCAGACGTCAAAGTATATTAGTTTTAAAATACACTTTGTCTTTTCACTCCAAGCAAATAAATAAAATAAATAACTTAATGCTTTACCTATAGACTCTCCCTGCTAATTGCTTGGTGTCGTGGAAATTACTCAGAGAATCTCAGTAATTTCAGAAGTCATGTTTTAGTTTTAGTCATAAACTCATTGAAGCTATTTGGATAAATCAAGCCGCTAAAAAAACATTTAAAATGTTCCATTATTTGTAACCAAACTATTTAAACCGTATTTTAAAATATTTCAAAACAAACCTATGAACATCAGATGAACTTGTTGTTCTAACAGTGATTTATTATCTGCCTCCTGTTGTTCAGTGCATGTTTGAGTTTAGGTTCAAAGCTGCTTAAAATGCATCGTGTGTGTCTGAAACAGGTCATGGAGCGTCAACAATGGAGAGAGATGAGTTCCACATCAACGGTTTAGCACTTCACTCCCTCTGTCTATTTTTTATTCCTGCTCCCTAAAAATCTGCAGACTTCTATCATTTTTCATCGCTGACTGCTTTTTAAATGTTTTACCTATTTATTTTCAATGTCCACTCAACCTTTCTCTCTTCTCTTTATGGTTTTCTGTCATCGTCTTCTGTCATTTCTCTCTGTGATTCTTTCTATAATTTCTCTTTTCACTTTCTGCCATGGTAGATCTAGAGCAGACAGATTCTGAAATGTTCAGCTCCTTCTGGGTTTGATTCTGGCCTGTTTGGGGTTTTTAAGTCTCTAAGGAAGACTAACAGGACACAGAAACAAATTATTTCAGGTAGGGCTCGACAATTTGACTGAAAACGTATCACAGTATAAACATTTTATATCAATTGACATCAGGAATTATTGTTTAGTTTTTTTCTTTAAATGTCTGAAATACTGCATGAACTTTCCTCTTTTATCCAGTTGTTGTTTATTTTCAAGCAGGCACGTTGGCGAAAACTCAAATTGCTACTGCGCAAGTGACTCAACATGTTGTTGCTAAGCAACTATACAGTGAGTGAGTTAGTTGATGCCACCAAACTTTCTGTGAGAGGTTGAGGAGCTAAAGTCTTTCCCCTGCCTACATCCCCCAGAATGCTGCGCTGTTAATATTCTATTTGACGTATTATCTATTGATATTGATCACGTGTTTATAGCGGTATATATTTTTATTGATTTATTGTCCAGCCCTAAATGTATTAAGAGTCAACGTTAGAGTCTAACATCAGAATGAAAAGTCTACAAAGTGTATTATTCTGCTAACATTTAACTCGGCAGCATATTGAGAGAAAGTGCATCAGATTAAATTAAGTAAAATTTAACCTGACTGACCACAGTGTAAATTTTGATAGGATTTAATGCTATCTGAAACTCATGTATTTAACTTTTTAAATGGTTGAAAAGACACTTGTTGATCAGGCAGCCTGATTAAAAACCTGAATCACCTCAGCTGTAATCTGGATGTCAACGGTTCTCATCTTATTGCCATGGCTGCAGGAAACTGATTTCAGCTGTCTCTGTCCTGAATCTCAAGATTTCTGTCATAATTCAATTTACCATGTTGAAGCGGTGGAACCGAGTTGAAGTAGTAAAATAGTCACTTTTTAAAATGTAAAGACTTTAAAGGAGTTGCACCTTTTTAAGACGTACATAAAAACATACATTCTCATCCTCATCCAAGACCAGGACGCCTTGAGACATCTTAAACTGTGGTAGTGAGTAAAAACTCTCAAAACAACAAAAACTTCAACCACACAGTAAAAAAAAATTGTTTATGTTGCCAACCCACTGAATGTTGTCACTTTAGCAAATGTGTCTTTATTTTAACATGTCAGACCTCTCTTAATTTAACTTGCATCCAAACTAGCAACATGTTCTGATGTTTTACTTGATATTAAATGCTCTGATGTGAAATCATATATCAATTTACCAAACTCCATTAAAAAGCCGTTTTAGTCCCGCTCTGCTGCAGTCAGAGAAGGGGATTTTCACCCCTCTGTGCCAAGACCGTAAACAAATTATGCATCTGTATGGTCAATATGTACTCTTGATTAAGACGGTAATAAAAAATGCTTGAAAGTTATTGACAAGCCTCTATGTTTAAGCCAATACTTAAACACAGAGTATGTATTAACTTATTTCTTATTTATATTAAGAAATAAGTTAATACATTTTGACTTGTTATCATGTCTTGTGATTTTATGTGTAAGAATGGAATGAACTGCAATAAGTAATGGCCAAAATATCTACCAATCACATATATATGTGGTCATTACAGCAACCTTAAAAAGCTGCTTCTTTATCATCATTATTTCTCCCCCAGTTCATCTCTCACTCTCTACACTTTTCTGTTGGATGTGAACTGACCAATGCTTCCCTTTCCTTTCTTTTTTTACCTTAATTCTGCACGCTGACTGACTCTGGTATTTGTTCATTTATTTCTCGTTCCACGCCTCTGCCACCGCATCCAGCTCTCTCCCACAGTATTTATGTATTTGGTCGTTTTGCTCTGCTGCTCTCTCTCTATCTGCTAATCTCTGGTTTAAATAAGAAGCATGAGGTGTACACACACACGCACACCCCTACGCCCACACACACACGCCTACAAGTCAACATGCTGTGCAAACACACAAATGGAAGAGTAAGACCTCTGTAAAAAACATGAGGCGCACACACACACCAACAGAGTGTCATACCTACAAAGGGCTCCTGCTGTCTCCCAGGTGAGTCCCACAGTTCTGGGTTTTGCCCACTTGAGGGAAGTAGAGGGCTTCGGCTCGGCGATATTTTGATCCATAATTCCCACAAATAATTGCACCCAAACTGGAGTCACCTTAGGAGATGCAAGAATTACTTGTTTATTATTTGCTACTGCAGTGGCATTTCAAACCGTTCATACAGAAAACATACATGAAAGACCTTGGCATTGTTTGGGTGTGAAATTTAATCCCTGAGTCAAAACATGATGTTGAGTAAAAGGATGTGAGTTTATTATTTAGTTCAACATTATCCTTTTTCAACCTCGAGTGGGTCTGTAGAGGCCTCCCATAACCAAAACAGGTCAACTTTTTAAAAGATCATTTCACGGCAGTGTGGTTTGGTTTCCCACAGCATGCAGCAGAAGGGGAGAGCAGCGAGAAGGGTGGGCTACATGCAGGAAATGGTAAATGTTGGTCTCAACCTTGTGACTCTCAAAGTACACTTTTTTTTCGTACACCCACAAACACACACAGCCTTTTAAATCTTGATCAAGACAGAGAGCTCCATTCCTTCCCCACGGCTTGATCCTACAGCAAACACAGCAGAAACCGGAGTGCTTGATTTACTTTAATCTCGCCTGTAATGTGTCTCGCGTCTGTTCCAGTCTGGTGAAGTAAATCAAATGCCCCCGAACTAGCTCAAATATTTGAAGTCGAAGTTACATTTTCAACACAGACAAAGAGATTGCAGCTTTTGGAGAGGAGAGGGCAAAGAAAGTCTCCATCCACTCAACCATAAATCTGTTTTTGAAGCACCGCCAGTCGGTTATGAGATGCCTCTAAAGACACAGGAGGAGTTCGAGAAGCATGGAATTAAATATAGAAATTTAACATAATTTTCTCTTTGGTCTTTGAATCTGCCCGTTTATGCTCGTTGCCTCGGTCCCACGGTGGTCCACGCTTTGGCATCCCAGAATAACCTCACATTAGTGCATTATATTTTATTATTCATCACGCCTGTAATCTTTTACCATCCAATCAGAAAGCACATCACATTTTAATAACTGCCTAGCTTGGACAATAAAGGAAAGCGTTGCAATGCTGCATACAGAATCAGTGTAAATTCCAGCTGGCCACCCGGGAGCTGCTGCATGGCAGAAATGAGAAATTGTAATGAAGCAACAGCAATAGACAGATACAACATATGATTCTGCCAAGTTTTATTTATTACAAGCTTATCCAAGAATAAGTTATATTGGATATATCCTACAGTGTATATGTATCATCCCCCTGAATTCCCTAAAGCTAAATTTATAAGACTTTTGCAAACTTTTAATACTTTTTTTCTCTCTTCGCTAAAATAAATGTATGTTTTTAAGGTAGATGTATTACAGTGATAGAAAAACAGTTCCACTTTCTTTCCACCAAATTTCTATTTCCTCTGCTTACCCATTAGATTGTGATAAATGTGTTGTTGTCAGTCAAAGTAATGATTTCCTCTTCATCATGGCTGGACTCAGTTGATAATCTCTTGATCTGCAATACACTGGAAAATACTAAAGACATTTCTGAAAAAGTGCAAGAGACATTTTTTGAATACAACCATTTCTTTTTTTCTCCGAAGAGTTTTTGCAGCACTAGTGGCTCGTATTTTTTGTGATGGTAGCCAGACAGGGAGGAGGGTGAGGAGGACATGCGGCAAGGGTCGCCGGGACCGGGAATCGAACCCACGACGTCCACGTCTAGGACTAAGGCTTCCAATTGTGGGGCGTACTAACCCCTTGTGCCACCACAGCACGCCCCAATACAACCATTTCTAAACGAATTAAAGTAATTTTTGTTTTGCAGTTTGCAACTGATGCTGATTTTTTGTAATCTAAGACTAAATCCTTTGGTCCGAGTGGACTTTATTTTTTATGTTTGGTGCAGTTTGGAATCAAATTCTGCTTTTTGCAAGCGGCCTATGATTTCTAAACAAAACTATGCATACGACGATCATTGCTCCCATCCGACAGAGGAGGGATAAAAACTAACTTTGTAAGTCCTGCTTGACATATGCAACACACAAACATGGTGTTGCTTATGTTTGTACATAAGCAACACCATTTTGAATGTCAGCTCAGACAAAGGCAGTATTGCGATGTGATATGAAGTTTGGGACTGTATCAGAAAAATTTACCTGCAAGACGAGATGCACTGGGTGACACACAATGTCGATGCAGCAGCTTCGCTAAGCAGAGCAGATCAGGAGTGATTTCAGCACATTCAGCGTTAGCAACACTGAAGCGCTCATTTTTACCACAATCGCCAGCAACGGCGCCTTGTGAAGTCCAATCAGACGTTTCCTAGTTGGTCTGGATCAAGGCTGGTCTGGATTCACACCAGAAGTGAACCGTACCAGAGTTTTATGAAAACAAACCGAGACCACCGGACAAAGTGGGGCTTTGTCTGATTATTTGGAAGAGATCTGGTCGATCCAAACTTCTTCTATTTACAACTGATGAAGGCCACAAAGCTCATTGTGGAAAACCTTCTGGTGTTTCAAAGCAGCAGAGATTTGTGACAGTCCTGTCTCAGAGATCTACAGGTGATGCCTTGATTTTATGGGACTTCACACAGACAGGTGTGTGCCTTTCCAAATTAATTCCAATCAGCTGATTTTACCAGGAGGTAAACTCCATTTTAAGCTGTAGAAGCATCTCAGTTCTGATCTTCATCAAAAAGTAGTAGGCAAAAGCTGTGAATATTTATGAAAATGTGATTTTATTTGGTTTTCTATTTTAATGAAGTTGCAAAACACTAAAAATAAATCCACCTTGCCATAATGATTTAGTAATGCATAGAATTTTGAGGAAGGGGATTAATTTAATACAAGGTGGAATAAATGTAGATCAAGTGAAGCGTTGTGAATACTATGTTTATAATGTGTGAAGTGTGGTGCTCATGTGTTATGTCATGTTAAAAAATGCATGGCAGTTTTGGTTCTCTGGTGACTGTCAGTGTGTATGCTAGAGTGTTAAAGGCAGATATATTGTTTTCTTTTGTCTTCCTACATTATTGAAACAAAAAAAATAGGTGATGATGGTCTAAAAATCTATTTTGTGTGAAATTTTTAAGACAAAATTTTAAAGATAATTGTTACAGTTGAATTGTTTTATTTCATCCCTTTCAGTGGTAGGCTATGTGTGTGTGCACTAAAGGCGCCTAGCACTGGAGTGCTAATGGACGAAGGTGTTATTAACACCACACCACATGGTCTGATAGTGCTATCCACACTGCTAACAGCAATGTGGACAGAAAACCGTGTGTGTGTGCGTGCGGTTGGGTGTGCATGTGTGCGTGTGTGTGTGTGTTATAGCTTTTCTCACTTTGTAAGGCCCATTTTCCAACAAATCCTACAATGTGAGAACTTATGGGGAGGCTTGAGCCCCATAAGAAGGAGCTCTTGGGTTGGGTTTAGGACAAAGGTGTTAGTTTAGGTTTTAGTTTAGCCATGTGCTGGTAATTGTTAGTTTGAGGTTAAAGGTCAGGCTTAGTCTATACAAATTAATTTAAAATGAATGGAAATCAATGCAAAGTCCTTGTGAAGATAGGAAGACGTAATATGTGTGTCTTTTGGCGTGTGTGAGAGTGTGTCACAGTGTGTTTTTTCACTAAAGCTGTTAGCCACCCTGCAGACATTTCTGTGTAAAAACAAACTCCTCTGACAAAAGTCCTTGACCTGAAACACTTAATTTTCGCCCAAACATGGTAAGATAAAATTCCACTTCTGATCCACTACCTCCTCTCTGCTGAATTCGTCTTAATGTTTTGTTTAATTCGAACTCTACTTTTTTAATTTACAGGATGAGACTGAGGGCAAAGGATTTTTGGTCAGTAAATTAATTTATTTAAATTTAAAGAGTAATTTCCATGTGTGTTTCCTTCGACTAGTTTTTAGGTCACCTCAACTCGTACTTCGTTACTGTGCTCGCAGTGGAGCCCTAATGTGGGTGGCTTTTCTAATTACTGAGATTTTATGAGTTCAGTTGACTGGAACAGTGCTATTTGACTGAAGTAATAACATCGAGTTGGCCTAAAAGACCAATTTTAATTTGTTTTTCTACCCCCTAAGGCAACCTAAAAAATGTTGAACAAACCAACACACCACAAAGGTCTACACAAATCATAGCAACACATCGCCGGCTGAATAACACCTCTGTGAAACATTACAGACCTAAATTCAGACAGACATAGAGGACTTGAATGTTTCAAATAATAGAAGCTTTAATAAAGAAGCACCAAAGGAACTGATTAGAGGATATAACAGGAAGTACCACACAAATAAAGGTAGGAGAAAACAGATCAAAACAAATGCAAAGGTGAAAGGTAGAGAAAACAACCCAGAGGAAGCAACATTCTTATAAAGCATAAAAACACACCCAATGCATATACATACTTTTGCAAAACAACAAAATGGAGAAATTATCAACAAAAAATAATCAACGGAGTTTAACTAACAGTTAAATATACTAAAACATATTTTTAAACAGACAAAAGCAAAATAATGAGTTCTGTCTTGTAATCTAGTTCTACAAGCTACTGAATCATGATGTGAACTTTGCTTTTCCATTTTGACTTTGCTTTGGTAAATAAATACTGACAGTGTGTGTTTTTGACACATTCACCTGCAGCAATCCAGATAATTTTGTATCATGTTCTGAGACTTAAAACTATATGATAAAAAAATGCTGCACCACTGTAAGGACAAGATAAAACCAACATGGCTTAGACCTACAGAAAACATTTTTTTAGTAGTGTGGCAATAAAAAATGACATAATTAGCTCTTTAAAAAATTGTCATAAATAAAATCTGAAGAGTGATTGTAAAACATGAATCTTGGACTTAAGGAAGGCAAATCATGTTTTTTACTCAGTGATAGCAAAATTTTGGTTTTCATCCAAGAAATATTTCACTTCTGGCTGCCATTAGTTGGATCACACTAATGATTAATTGGCAACTGAAACCTTTAAAAAGTTACCTCTTCACCCCAGTTTGCATCACTAAAGTCTCAAAACTCATTAAAGCAGTGGAAAGTTTTTGCACTGAGGCAGAAAAGACGTGTGGAAAAAACATAAAACAGTCGGGTAAACACAACTTTGAATCTCTCACTGCACAACTAACTGCTAGTTCCCCTCTGTCATTGTAACTGCTTCCTAATTCATCCATTTTTTCCTCTCTTCCCGCCGATGTAGCAATGTGCAACTTACAAGTGATTAGTTCATTTACAGCTAATCTCTTCTGCGAATAGGGTCATTAGGAGGATTGTGAGTGATGTCATGTTTCCCTGCTGCCACTGGATGCCAGGATGGGGTGAATTGCTGCTTGAGTTTGGACATTAAGTTACATTTGATGACTAGAAGTGCTGAAAAGGCAATGATTCGTTTGTTTCTCATTTATTGGTATAAGCGCTGATCCCATCATTAAGCCAACGCTACACCCTCACAACTGAAAATAACTATTTTTAGTAATGAATATTTTTGGAAGGCCAAATAAAATATTTCTCAGAGAATATGTTTATTTTTTTTGCTAGTCACCAGTCATGAGGCTAATGTCCCACATCGTGGCAACCAGGATCCAATCAGAGAGCACCATCAGTCAGTCACTGAGCTGTAACGCTTTGCTGGCAGGTAGCAAAAGGATGTGCGCACATACGACCACAAACACATAAAACTAATATCCACATGTGTAATCTCACTATTCAGTGATTCAGCATTTGAGATCCCAGCTGATGAAATATTGAAAAAATACAAACATTTTTTTTCTCATTCCAAATTGTGACACATTATATCCCAGATGTATAAATTTAACAGAAAAAAACAAATGACTAAAGTTTTTCCAGATAACTCCTACTTCAGCAAATTTGTTTCAGACTTGTGTTATTTAAATAAAATAGAATTAATCAGTAATTATTACGTAGAATGACATTTAAAATACATATATCTATTACAGCAATTATATATCCCTGAAATGGGACAGGAAGATGTTTACATTGATTTATAAGTTGTGGAATTCATTGCAGTTCAATAATAAATTGGAGAAATTGGAGAAAAAAATAAGTTAAATTAATATAAATAATATCAGAAAAGTAAAGTAATTGAGCTTAAAGTTTAATCTGTACTTGATTAAATTTGTGTAGATGTATTGTTTTGATCAGAAGACAAATAGTTAATCTAAAAATGATTGAAGACAGATTTAGGTGTAATCTGTTCATTCTTCTGACATATTTCTCATGACTGTAAACGATATGAATGTTTTGTCCCAACTTACTTCTGGTAGAGAAACTGTAGAGATTAGAGTGATAGTGAAGATAACTTCCAACCTTAAAGATCCTGAATTTACCATATCATCAAAGAGAGAAGCTCCTACTTTGAGCTTCAACCTTTCTGGTCTCTCTGTGCATGAATGGGTTTTTTCTGGGTACTCCCACTATCAAAGATCATGGATATTTGCATGTATGGTCTCGTGTTTATGTGACTACACGTATAGTTGTTTGTCCTCTATGTCTGTGCTGCTCAGTGATGAATTAGTGATTTTCCAACCCTGAAAGAATTAAGAGGCTATCTACTAGATGATTCTGTTAAAGATGCAATACATAACTTTAAATAAAAATATGATTTTTATTTTTTACATATTTGTTAAATTTGTCATGTGAAACTATATGAGATAAATAATCTGTGAAAAGTTCAATCTCCTCTATCCCCTCCTTGAGCTGCTACCGCTGTCTGAAGAAATGCACCACTCTCGACCAAAAACAACCAGTCAGAGCCAGGAAGAGGCTCTTAGCGCTCACAATCATCCTCATGTGCTCGCTACTAAATGTGCTAATGGCAGAGAAACAACTGTTACACTACAGCATATTTTAACATGCTGTAGTGTATATAAAACTACACTACAGCCTGAATGACTTCTTCTCTGGAAACTGTTTATCCGCCGTCATCGGTCTCCATGCTAGCCTGAGCATTCATCACAGGCTATGCTAGCAGCAGCGTAGAAGAAATTAAAAGGGGAAAAAGAAGGAAGGATGAACTGCGCCAAATGGCATGGTGATTGACAGCGCTAAGACCCTCCTCCTGGCTCTGACTGGTTGTTTCCAGTTAGCACTGGGAGCACTGGAAAAATACAGAGATGGTGTGAGACATCACATCATCTCCATCTTTTCACAGATTATCTGTCTAACATCATATTGCCACAGTATAGTGACAATTTTAACAAATATGTAAAAAAATATATTTTTTAGAAAATTTAAATACTGCAGAAACCTGTAGAGTATTTTTCATTTATTTTTACAGCATCCAATGCATTTGGCCACATTTAAACACAGAGGCTAAATGCATTGCTCAAAGGAACATCAACATGTGGCAAGGGAAGACGCTGAAAATCAACCAAAAACTTTACAGGAAAACGACTCTTTCTACTGAGAAATGGTCTTACAGGGACAGACGTATCAGATCAACCTATAAACAAGCAACAGTAAGACTGCATGGAGCTGATATTTTGCATATTTAAGATTCATGCTGTAAACAAAGAGAAAGCAAGATGAGCTAAGACAAAATCAAAATGCATGAGGATTTCAGTCTTCCCATCAGTGAAGCTAAGCTGCAGTTGCTCCTATCGAACCCTTCAGACAGGAGAGAGTGTGTGTTGTTTGTCTGCATGTCAGTCAGGGTGAATGCCACACACAGTCTGATGATGCCTTTATAAAGATGTGTATTTGTCTCCATATCCAAGCTGGGAGGCTTGTTTCCATTCAGAAGTATGTCATAATGTCAACACAGAGCAGCAGAAGTCACGACAGCGAGTTCCTGTCTGCTGGCTACCAGTCCTCACATATATCCACACTAACAAGTTGAGTCTGCATTACTTTTTAGGAGAAAACCAAAACTGACAAGATAAATATTATCATCTCCCAATTTAAAATTAGAAAAGAAGCGACAGGATGAATGGCATCTTCTCTGTAATCAATACAGGAACTTAAAGTAGACATTTTTTTCCTTCACACTCAGAAGAGAAACTTTTGGTGTTTAGAGTATCCTCCATGTAAGGTGTCTCAGACATGCACCATTGAAAAGAGGATATCATAAAATGCCTCTGTAAAAGTTTAGTACTTTTATTTTATCACATTACAACTATAAGCTTTAATATAGTTTACTGGAATATCATGTGATAAGTTGTAAAGTGGAAGGAAGATCTTGTGTAATTTTCTCTTTTACTCAAAAAATCTTATGCTTTTACTCTGATACCCCTAAATAGAATCCAGTGACAGGAGTTGCACTAAAAGATGTCATATTTAATGACTGAGTAATCCTGTTCATTGGTTCAATCTCAGTATAATTACAGCTATTCCGTGAAAGCCTATCTTGTGATCAGAACCAGAACATTTAGCTTCTATGTGCCACAAATCTAGAACTAATTTCCAGAAAATTGCAAAACAGCCAAAACACTGAGTTCCTTTAAAGTTTCCTGTGATAGCAGAAAGTGAAACTTTGATCAACATATGCAAAGAGTATTTTCTTGATAAATTTGATTACATTTGAGAAAATGTAAAGTTTCTTTATTTTTTTTAATAAATGGCTCTGTATTCTGTTTTTATGGTGTAAAGAAGTTTAAACTGCCATAATATAAGGCGGTTTAAACTTATCTTAAACAAATAAACTTACGGTATCTTGACATATCAAAGTGTGGAGTTGTTTGCCCTATTATTGGAGTTTTTCTACAATCATTGAATGAACTCTTTTTTTGATAGAGTCAATAAAATACGTACATTTTTAAATGAAAAATGCATGTTTTGCGATCATTATTGCTGCTCTTTTTTAACTAGCAAATCTTCTTGACATCCTTATCTAAATAATTTTAGGAAAATTTAGAAATTATGGATATTTTGCCAGCCTTTACGTGCAACTTAATATTTTTATGGAGCAAATTTGGATTTGAAATTACTCACTGTTCACAAAATAAGCAGCTTTTCTATCTTGTCTTAATGGTTTCAATGCCTGCAGGCTGCAGACCATTTGCTTATAGGCTGAGGAGAGACGACTTCCTAAGATCTTCCTTTCAACTTTGAAGCTTAGACGTTTTTTTTTTTCCATATACTCCCTGAATGTTGACTTTGTCAGTTAATATTAATGGTAACACGTGTTTGAACCATATGTACGAAGATGCGTGTGGGAAGTTACTTAATTAGAAAAGTGATCACCACCTGCTCCATAACACCACGAGTTGAAAAAGAAAAATTGATAACTAGAATTTTAATGGAAGCTTTTCTGATGTTGTTTTTCAGTGTTTGTTACACTTTCTGTCACATGAATAGCACACATATTTTTTTATTTTCTTTTGTTCTTACGCAGTCTCATTTTTAATTTTGTACGTCGGCTAGCAGTGAGACCTTGGATTTATTTAGTTGCACACTTTTAATGACAATTTCCTCAGTTTTACTGGAATGCTAATGTCTCTAAACTGCATATTGAAGTTGTAAGACATTCCCTACTGTGCTTTGTAATTACACTCCGGTGACCCAACAGCAGCACTGCCTCCGAGTGCTTCATTTAAACTATGACTTATAAACAACTATTTCATTGGTATTGCAACAGAACAAATGAGAACTGGCATCAAGGGAACAAGGAGGCTGAGAAATTCTGTGCATAGGAAGACCATTGCACAAGCTATTTAGAAATGATTCAGGCCCTTTGTGTAGGTTTAGCGATCCAGGGCAGCAAATTAGAGATAATATGTGTTGCACATCAGAGCAGACTCACTAAAGCTGGATTTATTGTCCACTAAAGTTGGTTAGAATGAACATTACACTTGTTTTGAGCAGCTGTGGTGAAGGTTTCAATGTTGTTGTCAGACGGATAGAAAACTGAATAGAGTTTTCTAACTAGAAGAAGTCCAGACAGAAAAAAAAAACCATCAAGAAATTGGCTGGTGATTGGAATTGGACCATTTTTTACTTGGCAATTGACAGACCCCAAACATAAGGTAACGGGTCGAGCATCACTCTTGGGTGTCTTTCCGATGGAGGAAGTTTGCTACTTTCAGTACCAGAAAAAAAGAGTTTAAAAGAAAATTAAGCACAAAATGTGAACAAATCTTGCTGTCTATGAATGCAACAATCCTGTTTATTCAGGTTGTTGCTTTTAAGAAGGAGGTGACATGTTAGCATTTAAAAGGAAAATTAAAATATTACTGAAAAGAAGTAAAGAAAGGAAAACATTTTTACATTCTTAGTAAGAAATGGTACATCTGTAAATTGTGGTAAATATCACCAGAAAATGCTGCAAATATTTGCCATGTAATTTTTATTTTTTTTTATATCCACACACTGGCCACTTTATTAGGCACACCTGTTCCATTGCATTATTAATGGCAACAGTGAATCAGTAAATCATGTGGGAGAAACTCACCTAGACATCCGGTGTAGGGCTGGGCAATATGGCTGAAAAACCTAAAACAATATAAGCTTTTCATATCAGTCAATATCATTATTTATTGATTAGGTTTTTTTGGTTTAAATAACTGAAATACTGACAAACTGATTGTGTGATCTTTCCTGTTTTATCCAGAATTTCCTCTCTAGCTGTTCTCATTTTCGTCTTTCACTCCACAGCATTGTTTTTTATTTTTAAGCAGTTATGAGGCACAGTAGCAAAACTTGAAACTATTGCTGCACAAGTTACGCAACTGGTTGTTGCTAAGTAACCACAAGTTACTAAACTGTTGCTATGTAACCAATGAGGGTGTGAGTGAGTTCATGCCACAAACCGTACTTAGCTAGCCATCAGATTTTGAGAGGTTATAGTCTTCCTTCTGCCTACATCACCCAGAATGCTGTGCGGTTCTGGAACAGAGTCAAATTATTGAACTTTCTACTGATACTGACCCCGTGTTTATTGCAATATCTAATGTTATTGATTAATAACAATCCAGGAACACTTAAGATGAATTGCTGAAGACAAAACCATAATGCAGATAAAAGGGAATTTAATCCCTTTGAATATGGGTGTAATGTTGTATGTTTACAGAAAAGGGTCTGCAAAAGAGAAAATATCCAATGAGTGGCAGAGGTTTGGACAAACATGCCTGGTTAATGTCAAAGGTCGCAGGAGAATCTTCATTCAGGTTCAAGATGATAGAAAGGCAACAATAGCTCAAAGATCCATTTGTTACCACCGTATCTCTGAATAAACAACACATTAAATCTTGAACCAGATGAGCTACAGCATAGAAATGCCACATTAAATGCCACATCTGTCAGCTAAGCACAGGAAACAGAGGCTAACATTTACACAAGCTCACCAAAATTGGACAGTTACAGAAAAAAAACCCAATCTCGACACTCAGATTGTAGGGTCAGATTTTGGCGTAAACAACATAAAAACATGGACCCAGCCTGTCTTTTTGATACTGGCACATTTTGGACCTGTTAGCACCAGTAGTGCATCATTTGGACTGCACAGCTTGAACTGGAACCACGTATATCACTTTATGACCTCAGTAAAGTCATAAACTGAGGTAAACTGAGTAAAGTGATGGGAGGATCATGGAGCAGGTCAAATCAGAGCTTTTTGTGAGGAGGACACAGAAAGAGTTGGATTGTTTTACTCTGTATTACGATTTTGTTGCATTAGCAGATTTCAGTGGTGCAGAGTCAAAGAGTTTTGTAACTGTGGGCAATTTTAGACAACATCACTATTTTGGTTTTGATCTATTAAGCCAGTTACATCTTCAATTGATGCATCAAATAAAAAAAACAACAACTTTTTTGTTGTTTTTTAAGAAACAACCCAAAGCATTTCAATTTGGGTATCAGCAGGTTAGGGTTTTACAAACATCTCTGGACATAACTGAACATTCTCCTGAATGTTTACATGCATTTTCTAAAGCAATGTAGTGATCACATGAACAAGGTTTCCAATTACATGAAGCGTTTCTTTATTTAGTCAGTGTTCCCTCTCTACTGAGTCTCAGTTTTTCTGATGACGTACATTTCTTGGCCTACAAAGAAAGAATGGCCCACTGACGTTCAAACTCCAAGCAGAGAAAAGTCAGAAAGTGAAGGTTTTTTAAATGCTAAAACTGTTTTTGGCAGTTTTTTTTCAAGCTTTTAGTAAAAATAAAAGCTTAGTATTTGCCAAAAGGAAGATCTGTGATATTTTTTGAAAAAGGTGACTTGATCTGACATTTTAACTTGTACAACATCTTTTACATGCATATTGTGTAAAGAACCCTTAACTCTTAAAATATGACTCCTCCTTTAACACAGAGTATCTGTCTGTTTAATGAATTGCTCACATTGGTGAGTGTGCATGTTAACTAGAAATTGCTTGTGCTTTTGCAATTATTGCTTTGTGTAAAGCAGAGTAGCTAATGCTGACTGTAAAAAGGATAGCTGAATAAAAGTGATGAGACCTTTTGTACAAAATCTGCTACCAAAGTTACAACAGAGGACTGAATGACGTCTCATTCAGTCCTCACTGCATTTAGATTGCCTGATTTACACATGAAATGAAGAGGCATCTTATTCCTGTGTAAGTAATGTGTATGTTGGACTGATAAATGACTTTATATCGAAACTTGTTGAGCCATTAAATGCTGATTGTTGTGTATTGCCTGTAATATAAGTGGTTTAACTCTGACACCGTGCTGAGTTTTGCATTCTGTTTTTATTGTTAAATTATTTTATTCTTTAAGTATTTTGCCAAAGGACATTTTAGACATGAAAAAATAAACTTTTTTCTTGCTTACATGTACATAAAACTTTAAACTACAACTCAATACATACAGCTCCAGTTATAAGTTCATTAAGTCATCATTTTATGTTACTTTATTGCTTTTTATTCTTTATTTTAACCAGTTTCCAGTGTGCAATCAGCCTAACATCTTAAATGAAATCTATAAAGAACAATTAGTAGCACAGGTATGTATTTAACTGTAAATTTCTCAAATTAACAAAGTCATTTTCACATAAGATAAAGAAAATACATACACCCACACTAAAATCGTTTAGTCACAAGTGGTTATAATGTAATTTATTGTCTTTCCCAGTATAAGCCAGTCAGTTTCCTCCCTTCCTGGATCCCTTTGTTTCCGATGGCCTATTCTCCATTCCCTGTTTTTCTCCATGTTGAATTTCCTGTATTATGTGTGGGTTTTACATAGAGAAACAAAATGTCATTTGTAGAAGACTTTAATTGGGTAATAAGCTTTTTTAGATTAACCTAAATGTTTAGCTATTTGTCACCAGAGACAAATATGTTTAAATGAAAAACGGCAATGCTTACCAACCTACAAACACTGTGTGAGCTGTTAGGTAAAGTGGTGATAGCGTCATGTTGAAAGTCTGTTTCACTGCTCTCTGTACTGCAGCACTCCTCAAAGAGGCTGGCATAATAAACAAGAACAATTGGGTTGAAACACACAACAAAATTGGCTTTGGAATAGATAAAGCAGGATAACGTTAAGCTCGTTTAATGGGCTACACAAACAAACCTGTTTAAATGAAGAATGCCAGCTCAGTGATCAGGTGTCCAGTCAGAACTCTGCTATAATCTCCTTGATAGGTGCAACTGGATAATATCTAACTAGGGTAAAGTCATGATGTGGTTTTAAAGTCGATCTCAAATTCAGGAGAGGCAGAAGTGGAGAGTTGAGGGATGTTTTATAAAAATTACAGGGAACCAGGGCAGAACAAAAAAAAAAAAAAACCCAACAGATTTAACAGGAAGGACCAGCAAGGAGTGTAAGCAGGAGAAGGGTTTAAATACTGTGAGGGTCGATGTTGGAATAAAAACCCTGGATGGATGAGCTAACAGGCTGCAAAACATGACAAGATAAATAAAGCAGCAAATAAAAAAGATGAAAAAAAGGTCAAATAAAAGAATTTAGTTTAGGTAGAAAAGAAAAATACTCTGACCAACACTCCCACGCCATTGTAGATGGCGATATTACATCAGGACATTGGATGTCACTCACCATTAAACCCAAGAAGAAGAAGCTAACAGGTTGCAGGTGAGAGAGGAGAGAGAGAGAGAACGAGGGAGCGAGGGAGAATATACAAGGAAAACAATCTAACACAAAGGAATAACTAGACCTAAGAAGCATAATTAAACTGGAGTAACAAGGAATATCTAGAAACAAAAAAAATTAACATAACTAGGAACACTAAGAAAGACTGAACCAATGTAAAACAGAAACAAGACTGATCTAATCAACAAAATCTAAGGAAAGCAGAATGATCAATCCAGAAAGAAATGAACAAAACACCAAAATAAACCAAGATCCTAACAAGGAGATAACTAAGAGACATTAATTGTAATAACAAACAACCCAAAACTAATCCAGATCATTTTTAAGTGAGACTCAAAAACAGTCTCACTTGTTTGGGGTTTCTTGTTTTCTTGTTCTTTTTTTTTCAGTGCCTGTTTCAATGTAAGCTGTGACTGGTGTTCCAACAGTTTCCAACATCCAACTAATCCCATTTGAACAGAACAATTTACTGCAAATGAAAGCAACCCAATCAGAAACCATTGATAAATTCCACTTTCTGTTACTGGTTTCAGTCAGTGAACTCCTTCAGTGACCCCATGCTGTCCCATCAAGCAGGGAGCCCAACTCACACACTTCTCCAAAGCTGGTGTCCTCCTAACAGTAATTGGTGGCATGTGTAGTAAATGTTCCCATTTTACATTAAGGCCCACTTTAATGAGCAAAAGGAAAGGATTCATCTTAAGAGGAGTGCTGGGTGAACCAGAGAAGCCAGTAATTGAACCAGTGACCTTTATAAGCATTTACTTCAGGGGTTTGTTCTCCTCAAGCGTGGTCACTCAGGACTGGGAGCAGTTCTCCGAAAAAAAATCAATAAGGGGTTCAGCCAGTGGGTCAGTTAATGTGGGTCTCTTTTAAATGCATCTTTGGGTTTTAAACATCTGCTGAGGGGGAAATGGGATGAAACTGATTCTTCATGATCAGAAGACCAGTTTTCTCTCTTATTTTTTTATTTTTTTATTTTATTTTTTTTACCAAAACAAGACTTTACTGCAGAAGGTCCCAGGTTCCAGAGCCAGAGGCACTAGAAAGTGGATGCATGAGTATTTATTTGACTACTTTGGCATTTTACAGATTTAAAGTTTTGCTCTCTATTTTTGTGTTAAGAAAAAACCCCAGACAGATATGTGTCTCTTGCATGCTAAAATAATCTATCTTTTGGAAAAGAACAGATCGTCCGAGTGTCACATTTTGGATTAGATAAATATTAGCAGCTTTTCCTCTGGAAAGAATAACCTACTTGAAGAAAGGGAAGCAAGGAAAATTTGAGGAGGTTTCATTTTATTCATTTGCTAAAGATGCAAAACTCGTAGATGAAAAAATAAAATATAGGATTTGTGTGGCCCTGGTAAATAAGATAAGAAACATGATTTGCTTCTATTGTGCCTGTCTGAGAGCCTTTGTGTGCTTTTTCTTTTTTCTTCTTAAGGTATGCTGTTTGAATTTTTCGGTCGTTTGTTTTTGACCTAAATGTTTGAATTATGTTTATTCATATGCAAATGAGTCATTGTAGCTTATACAAACTTGGACAATATAAATATGCATTGTATTTCTACTGCTGTTAACCGTATAAGAAATCTACGAATGGTTTCTATGAAAATTCAAATTAAAAATAATGTTAAAAAAAAGAAAACATGCTGCCTGATTTTCTGTACACACCAGCATTATTTTGTCATATCTGCTTTGTCAAGGGATGACTTAAATAATCTGCACTTTATTTTTCTTTTAATTTATTTAATGATCAGAAACATTCCCATTTTTTTCACAGCGCTCTATGTAATACTGCAATACCTAACCTAATGTATTCTGATGTACAGTAGGACCGTGTAAAAATAGCAGAAACTATAACTCATTTCAGCATGCTGAAGCTCCTTCTTGAAGGAGCGTCACGTGTCTCTAGGTGGAGGTAGAAACCAGTAAATGGGCCTGAGGCTAAGTGTCTGCATCACTTACACAATAATCCAACACAAGATAAAAAACGGCAGTTAGGAAATATAAATTACAAAGATTAATATTTTTGTTAAACCAATTAAAGACAAAAAAAGAGTCTAAATTATATGTGTATATAAAATTGTAAATATTTTGAGGACAGATCACAAAACAAAGTTTAAATATTCATGGAATCTGGATAAGCTTGGATGAATTAAACATGGCTGCATAAAAAAAAAATTAACAAATCACAAATATTAACAAAATGAGTTGTGATGGAATGCTTTTACTATCAATCAGCAAAATATAAGTAAATGTAAACTGACTCTTCCTTTTCCTTTTTGCCCAATAATGACCTTATTTGTATCATGGAGCTTTAAAACACTGAAACTGAGGACAGCCAGCTGTGTTTCAATTACAATTTATGCCCTTTAGAGTTTCACTGCTGAGGGTCTAGAAAGGTAAACAGAGATAATGTAACCTACAAGCAGCCCAGCCAGCTGTAACAGTAAACACTGGAGATCTCCATTAAGGATGAACAACAAAATAATAATAATAAAAAATACAGCAATGGAAATCAAGCGTGGAATGCAAATCAAAACTTGGCTTGAATAAAATGAATTATATGCATCAGTGGGTAATACAAATAAAATAGCAAACTGTTAACCTGCAGATTGTATAAATTACAACCCGGCTGTGTGATCCACCCTTCTGTCCTCTCTGTGCGTCTCTGCATGTGCTCTCAGCTTGTGCATTAATCCCGCAGCATGGAAGTATTAAATGAAATTCGCTTATTTCGCTTTCATAGTTACATACAGGAAGCAACAGCTCATGTAAATGTTTGTTGTTCCAACAAAGAAGAAATACTGGCAACACATTAATGAAAGCTCTGATAATGCTCACGGTTGCCAATGGTTCTCTTGATGTCCTCGGTGTTTCTCTGCAGGTCACCGTCCACTGGTGAGGTATAAATCAATGTAATTTAGGTGCAGCACACACACATTCCCAGCTCTCACAGTTTTTCTCTCAGTGTGTCCATATTAGCAGTCGAGAACACCTGCAGCTTATGTTATGAGACCAGCTCGTACTACTCCACATGCCTCTCAGTGGAGGAAGCCTCTTAAGTCCTCTTAGCTTCGGAGAGGCTGATTCGCACTCATGGCTGGCCTCTTCATGGCACTTAAAAAGACGAGGGGAGGGAAGACTGAAAAGCCTCATAGTAGGTGCAGAAAACCAACACAGGAGCAGATAATCACTTATCTAATGATAAATTAGGGCCATAGCTTAAAGACAGACTTTTTACAGACAAGCTGAAGACTTTCAGGAACTTTTATTGTTTATTGTTTAGGGTCCTGTTAGAGATGAATAATTTGATGTTTTTCTCCGTCTCTTTTAGCTGCTTGCATGGTCACATACATGCACACACATCCACTTACATAAGAGTAAGGAAATTACAGCACAGGGAAATGCCCTCTATAGAAGTAGCTTATGAAGCAGACAAAAGAAGTAGAAATCTACTATGTTTCCCATAAGGAAGCATCGTGATGGACCAGCACTATAATAGTAAACTATTGCTCTATTGTTCCAAAACAATTAATCACTCATTTTGCCTTAATAAATTGGACTGATGACTTCAACTCACTGACTCTTCTTGAACCACTTATATTACAAACCAGAGCTGGAGAAGGGAAAATCTTCAACAGTCCTCATTATCTGGCCTTTACACCCAGCTACTCTTCATAAAAATCATGCCACAGAAATCAGTTAAATTCAAGGCACATACAAACATCTCTTTGGCTAAATTTAAATTGACATTAGGTTAAAAAGAGAGAATCTCCATTATGGCTTTTTTAAAAAGCCAGATCAGGGAGGGCCTCAGTCAGAATAACCTGTAATGAATACATTTTTTAATTAAACTGCCTTTCAAAGTGAACATAAAGCATCAAATATGAGCTTTGTGCTGAAAAGTCCAAAAACAAAATGGGATGTGAAAGTAAAGATAATGAAGCAGATGCCCGGTGCTCAGCACTACACCAAGCTTTCTTCTCTGTTGTTCTGAAAAGAATCGCCTGACCTGATTCATTGAACACCAACAAAATAAACAAAAAAATGTTCAGAATGAGCCATTAGTGGGACTTATTTAATTATGTATTTTTTCTACCACTGTGCAAATCCAGATATTTTAGACACCTCTTTGCTTTAACAGTCCATCTCTGCCTCAGCAGAAGAGAGAAATGATTTTTCAACAATAGGTCCACGATTTCATACATAGCTGTTGCTTTTCAAAGTGGAACATTACTGTGTTTACTTGGACGTGCTTGAGAATACCTTCACAAGGAAAATTATTTGTTTTGACAGAGATTGTTCAATTATAGGAGAGGTGGAGAAAGGATGTATGTAAAAGCTGCAGGACTGTAGCTCACTGGAGTTACAGACTCCTGAAATAGTGGATAGTGATGTATTGAGCATTTTCAGGTAATGTAATGTAGACCTGTCTTATAGAATGAACTGTCTTATTAATGGAAATATATCAAAAGCAGTTTGACCATCCTGTTAGTAATTTTTTTATCATTATGATGGTGACATTTCACTGACATGATTTCTTGAGAATTTAACTCTCCATTTTGAGCTACATGCTTTAAGAGTTGCAGTTTGTACTAATTTAGAAATACACAAACAGATGAGCAAATACTAACAGTGATGTGAGAAATCCGCCAAATGAAAAAGACAAACTAAAATGGAAGAAAAAGGACAATCTCACCTAATTACACTTATTGTCAACAACTCTTTTATGAAAAGTGTTGTGCTATTGCTTACATAGGACAAAAATGACAAAAAAATGCAACGGTTTCCAACTCACAACAATGATAAAGTATTGTTTTTGTAACTGTTTTATCAGATTTTCAACTGCATGCATCCCATCAAGGGTTAGATAAACCTCAAGTTATTTGTTGTAATCTAAAATCTATCTTGATTACGGATCTTTGGTCTTTGTTCTTAAACTGCAAAATCTTATTGTTGCAGTATAATAAAACCAAAAATCAAAAAAATTGCAATAATTTTTCTCCACTGTCACTGTGAATGAAGAGGCCAACTTTACCTGCAAGCAATAACTAAGATTTACATAAAAGAGTAACTTTCATTGATCATCATTAGTTTGACAGCATTTTTATTCCCAAGTAAAGCGAGATTTAAAGTTCTTATAAGACTGTCGACATACATTCTCTGCATCTACTTGATTTTCTTTCTGATATCCAGTTTCACTCTGCTGCATAACGCTCTCCATCTGTTCCTCTCTGCCACTCTCCATCTCCTACAGTATGGCATCTCAGCCGCGTCTGCTTGGTTTGTCATATCTGAAAATATCAATGCCATCTGCTGGAGGTACCATCGCAGAGTGATTCATGGTACTGTAACAAAGAGCATTGAGCCTCGGCATGAGCGGACCCTGCAGGAGCTAAAGGCTCTCATCCTGACATTGTTTTCTCGCTGTGTTTTCTGGTCATTACTGCCACAAACGGATACTGCATGAAGATCAATCCATTGTTCACGTCACTACATATCTGTCTGAAACCCATAAAACAAATTAGGATATGCATTTTGGAAACAACCCTTAAGCATATATATGACATATATTTTGTATATGAGTACGGCCAGAGAGGTGAGTTTAAAGCTGAAGCTTCCTTGTGTGTTTTTCTTTCACCACCAGGAAACAAAAAGTGCGGCAAAATTCCCCTCTATGCAACCTAATCATTTTAAGGTTTAGATGTTGAGCCTTTATCCTAATGAACCGATGCTGAAGTTTACATTGAAGGGAGATGCATACGTCTAAATGACCAACATACGTTCAGTGCAAATGGACACTCAGTAGAAAATTAGTGTGTGTCATGAGGAAAAAATGCTCTCTTTCCCTGCAAAATGGCCAAAGTTTGGCCCTAAAAAATAAGTTTAATTTTCTTCATGCAACCCCCAACAGGAAGGAGAGGTTAATTGCCAATACAAATGACCATGTGAGTTCATTTGTATTGACAAATGAAGTGGTTTTAACATGCTCATCTGCTTTTATGTGAACTAGTCACGTCTGGCCTCCAGTGTCAACTGCGTCCCCCTGCTCCATCTGTGTTGATCACTTTGCCTTTGTGTCCTTGCTGGTGGTGGACAGAGGGCCCAGTGGCACCAGTTGAATGGCAGCCTTGTAGCTGTGGCAAGAAATCCAACTTACAGCTGCAGTATTTAACTTTACTACAGTATGACAATGTGGTATGAGACAAATAATTGTGAAAAAAATCAAGCTCCTGATCCCTGAGCTACTATTGCCATCTGAAGAAATGGTCAGCTTCAAACCAATCAGAACCAGGAGGTGGGCCTTAGCGCTGCCAATCAAACTCATGTACTCCGTACTAAATGTGCTCATGGAGAAGCAACTTACGGTTAGAGGAAAATTGTCTAACTGCCGACATTGGTGGCTATGCTAACTAGCCCTAGCACTCACAACAGGCTATACTAGTTGCACTATAAAGAACAGAAAGAGCAGGGGAGGAAGAGCAGCAGCACAACAGATGGTGATTGACTTCACTAAGACCCTCCTCCTGACTCTGATTGGGGTTTTTGTTTTGTACTGGGAGCACTGGGAGAAGACAGAGGACTTAGATTTTTTTCCCACACATTATCTGTCTCATACTAAACTGTCACGACATAGTGGCAGTTCCAAAAATAACAATTTCTTTGTAACAATTACAGACTCCAGTTTTGTATATATTTGTCTATTTCATGTAAAACAAATATGTTTCACTCTACAACAATACTAAACTACATCTTCAAATGCTATGTTGCTTCAGATAATTGGATCAATTAAAACAATGAAGCGATCAATTGTGAATTTGTTTTTGGTGAAGTTTAATTTCAAGCATGTTAAAAAGATGACAGTCTACCGTATTTAGAGCTGTGAAGTTGCTTATAAAACCTTTAATCTTTTCTCTGTATGCTTGTTAAACCAGTGGGACATTTTTCTTCTTAATTCAAAAACTAAATGATATGATAAATTATGTGTTCACATTTTTGAAGTCAAACAAATTAACAAGTAATTTCTTGGTAAATTCTTTCTCTTGTGTTCTAGTTTTGGGCTGTGTGAGAACTTAACGCAGCAGTCATGTCAGGGAGATGTGATAAATATTTCCCTGTGGAATACAGTAACAACTGCTATTCAATTAACCATCAGTTAAATAATCTTACATGTCCGTATGTCCCATTCATTCTTAACATTTTAATTAACGTGTATATCAAATAGCTCAGACGTATGCAGTTTCAAATTCCATTGTGACAGGAGCAAGGAGCCATCGCTGCTGTTTGAAGCAGACGGTAAAAATGTGCTGAACATCACATCAGATAGATGCAGGTTTTTCTGCAGCTCATTCAAGTTTTAATGAATTAACTTTTTTTTTTAATTGGGCTGCGTTTTGTCAGGCTTTCTTTCTATGCTGATTCTGTACCATTGCTCGTTACTCTGACACGTCGACGGGCCTGACATACTTCAGAAAAGCTGCTTTATCAGCCAGCTCAATTAAATGCAGATTGTAACAAAACGTTTTAATTAGTGCCGTTTTCTTCTTTACCTTGGAGCCTTTTGTCAAAGTCATCAGAGAGATTGGGAGAGATAGAGGAGCTTATGATTTTCTCCTGCCCTTCGCTTCCTCTTCCTCCTCGTCTCGCCTGTGTTTCGATGAGTCATCATCATGTGACTGTGCCAGATTCTCATCAGTTCTCTGCACCTGCTGCTAGTTTCCACACTGTCAGTCTGACAAACACTAAACATAATCAAAGTTGAAAGGTAGACATTGCTTTGTATTTTCCAAAATAACAGCAACAATGCACACTCCTGTGGGGCATTTACGGTGACAACATGTGGCCTCACATAATTAATACGGTGTTTGGATAAGATTTAACAAGTCCCCAGATCCTTTCAGATTTATTCACAACTGTACGAGCAAGTTCAGCTATTTATAGTGTGACGCATATAATGTTTAAGTTATATTTTTAAAAAAATAGAGTGCATGGATGGCAAAAAGCTTATTGGAGCATGTGCATTATACATAACCTGCATTGAACCGGTAACTGGTGACAATATTAGTTAAAATGAGTTGAAATGAAATTCTAATCTGAAAAACTATGTGACATTGATACGGAAGAGGATTAGGGCCACAGAAAAAAAAATAAATAAAATTCTGACTTTAAAGTCAGAATTTTTAATTTTTTTTTTTTGGTGGCCCTAATCCCCTTCTGTACATTGAGGTCCAACACACAAGTTTGAATTGAAACACTGGACAAAATTGAGAGACCCCTGCAAAATTATCAGTTTCTTTGATTTTGCTATATGTTTGAGTAAAATGAACTTTTTTTTCTATAAATTACTGACAAAATGTCTCTGAAATTCCAAACAAATATTTAGTATTTATTTACAAAAATGAGAAATGGTTAAAATAGTGAAAGACGCAGTGCTTTTAGACCGTAATTAATGCAAAAAACCAAAACAAAAACAAAACAAAACAAAACAACAAAACAAGTTCATATTCATTTAGAAACAACAATTCTAATGTTTTAACTCAGGAAGTGTTCAGAAATCAATATTTGGAGGAATAACCAGGAGCAGTGGGTTCTGCTTCAATCTGGAAAAATTTAACTGGAAAGCTGCTCGAAGAATTTGTAAAAAAAAAGTTTGACATTTGTAACCAATCCAGACTTTAAAACACTATAAGAAATACATTAAGGATTAAGGAAATCTTGGAGGTACAACCATTCAGCACTAAGAAAACTGAATGGTGATCCTGGATTGACTGATTTGCAAATATATACATCATATTTATGACAACTGACGGTAAAGTAGCTCCTTGATTGTGCTGTAAAATGCAACTGGGTGATAAATATCACCCATTTATGCAAAAATAGCAGACTTTAATCACAGTAAAGAAAGCAAATATTAATTTTTTATTCCTGAAGCATGTTTACAGCAGTAAATTTAATATTTTAATATATGTTTGAATTCTAACAAAGACATTTTATCTTCAAGACACAAGTTTTCTTCTGTTCCTGTTCTCTCTTTTGAAAATCATATTTGATTATAAAGTGATGAACACCAATAATTGGACCCAAACCAACAACAAACTGCTCACATCTGTTGGACTGGAGTGATTGGCGTGTTTGCCTTGTTATGTATTTAGAGCACTCTGTTTGGTGCAAAAACTGCAGAGACTGATGATATTAATTCAGGGCATATTGGTGAACAATTTTCAGATTCAGCATACATGTTATCTACTAGGCTAAAAAAAAGAGTCATTTTTCTCACTGCAGCTGGAACAAAGTTGAACAAAGTGTACTTTTATTCCAGTTCTAACTTCTAGTTTAAAATGAAATGTAGAATAAATGCTGACAGGGACATATTTAAGCCTAAGAAACATCTCCCAACTTTATTTACTTAATTTCCTTCTTTATTTTTAATCAATATTGGAAATTGGGAGAGAAAGCGGGAAAAATACGTGTAGCATTTTAAATATTTTTTTAAAAATTTCAGGCAGAGGATTAATCAAGTTGGTGAGTTCAAAGTGAACTGCAAACAAATTATGTATTTTTACCGAAATCCCAGCAGCTATAACGAGAGACATAAAAAATACAATTTCAAATTTTTTGATGATGATGAGCAGATCTTATCATACCAAGCTGTGAGTTCATTTTAATTTAACATCCAGCACAAAGAGAAGCCTCCCACAAACGACCACCAGCTTTAATTCGGACCAAGAGTGGAGATGTAATTGGAAAGTTTAATTGAGAAGATGGCATCTCGTTAATTGAATTAACAGGCAAAAGAAAAAAGGAAACTGTGAAGTTGGGACAATGACACAATGACATTGACGGATGGAGTGGAGACAGGAAGCATAAGGCGAAACACACTGACAGATAAACAGCAAAGAAACAGAGAGGCAAACATGAGTATCCATAAGATGAAGAGAGGAGAAAAGAGGTGGACGAGAGCACTTCAAAGAGAAGACAACTTTTCTGAGAGGAGTGATAAGACACAAAGAAATGTGAAGTGCAGGACAAAGGAGGAGGAATCTTTAGGGAAGAGGCAACTACTGTTATAAAACATAGCTGTTAAAACTGAATGAGTCTTATACAGACATGTACCTATTGAATAAACATTGTTTATATGATCAGTGTAAAGCTTTCCTTAGTTTCTTTACTACACCAAGCAGAGCATAATTAAAGGGTGAATAAAAAGGTTTTGTTCCCCCTATTAACAGAGAAAATGTAGCAGTTCTTTCCAAACAAAACCTGACATGGGCTTAGAAAAGAGAGATCAATTTCTACTTATAGTAGTTCAGTTTGGACTATCAGTCGCTCTGCAAGCAGCAAACATCAAAGACTTAGAAAAGTGTTGTAAAAAAAAAAAAAACTCAATCAAAAGGAAGAGGAAGAGGATTAGGGCCACTGGAAAAAAATGATTCTGACTTTAGTCTCAGAATTCTCAAGCAGTCAAAATTCTCAGAAAAAAAGTCAAAATTTTGAGATTAATGTCTTAATTTTCTCTTTTTCAGTGGCCCTATTTGTCTTCCGTACAGAAAAGAGTCTAAGTCAGAAAGTCCCAAAATTTCAGTAGAAACCATATTGATAAACAAAAAGAAAAATTACTTCATTTGAGAGGATTTAACATTTTGTGCACTTTTTAACACAATAACAAAGCTTCAATTATCAGTAAAGACTACTGTCATTATTTAATGGGTGGGAATGAAGTAAAGTGAAGTTCTCAAGTTCAAGCTGCCAACGAGCAAACACATTGAAACTCTTGAGTGTTATTGCCACTGAAAACATCTAACACTTTAAAGTGTCTTGAAAGGTTTGCAAAGGGCAATGCAGACTGAAAACCAATTTGAGGGGACATAGCACATGAACGATGACACAGTTAGCAAATAAAAACAAGTGCTTTTATTTCCTTGCAGATGGAAACATTTCATCCACCTGTAAGTGCCACTTTGACAGTTTTTAATTTCAAAGACTAATTTAAATCTAAATAAAATCTATTCCTAACAAGAAAAAAAAACTATTACTTTTTTTCCTTTCTGCTTTACCGGTTTCTCACAGTGCAAGCAAATAAGCTGTAAATCCTCAACATGGCAGTGGTTTAAATTTGTTTCTCTGAAGTCGGACGCCTGACAGAAAGCAAACTGGACTTTCCTTCTTGGTTCAATTACCTTGTCCTGTTGAGTTTTACTTAAGGATTTAGGATTACCATGACCTGGATGACTGAGAACACTCAAGACTCAGAAAAAGACAAGCTTTCTGATTTAGTTTTTTGGAGACTGTGTGCTGTTCTGCAGATGAAAAGCGACAAGTCTCTCGAAATCGCAGTGAAGGCAAATTCTGCTGCTGTTTTATAACAGAAAAACCCTCAAGAGACGACAAACAATGTGGTTATTTTTTTAGACAGTGAATGGAAATGAGAGAAAAAAAGAATAATTAGTAGAATCAGTTTGATTTGCCATGCTTGATCTGAGTGTTTCCATCTTAGTCATGATCCTACCTTTGAGGTTAGTTGCTTTGGTTCCCATCTGAGTTGCACTTAATCTGTGTGTAATTAGTAAACAGTTTAAATGATCGATCGATCATTTCTACTCTGTCTGATTCTGATGGACTGCTTAGTTATTTTCAATAGGGTTGCACAAACGCTTAATAAAATACTCTCCTTTGTTTCTATGTCCATTTTGATCTTTAAATTTTTTAGCTTTAATCTTACTCTTCACCTCCACCTCCACTTTTCTCTTCAGTTTCTCATTATTCTCACTCCTCTTACATCCACCGCTGAAGTTTGAGAGTTTTTGTGTAGTGCAGGCCTGTAAACGTGTGACAGCTGGATGGATTGGTCTGTATTTAGAGAAGCAGAATATCAATAAACTGAGGAGGAAATCGCTCTCCTGCTTTTTCTGTCACCCTCTTCCTCAAACACTGACTAGCACAAACAGTCGCTGCTTTCCGGAGGCACTGGCAGCTGGAGGAAGGGTCATTCAGTAACACGTTGCGTTCTGCGTGAAGTGCCACAGGTTGCTGAACAAGGGATTGAAAAATCGGCTGCTCCTGTGAGCAGGCGAGGATTGATTGGCCAAACAGCTCTTTTATCTTGTGCGTTCCTCTCGGTCTCTTGTGCTATCTGGAGTTTTCATTCTAACCCTTTAACCTGCCTGTCAGAGTTGTGGTAATAAAGTACAGAAAAGCTCTCACCGTTGTTTTTAATGAACAAAATAAGTTTTATTGCCTAAATAAAATCTACTGATAAACTGAGATGAACTAATGCAAAAGCTCTGCAAGAAAGTAATAGACTATCTTTGGGCCAATTAATCAGATGGGAAAAAAAAAATATCTGGCACATTCTGCAGATTTTTTTATTTAAACACCAAAAATACATTACAATATGCTAAAAAACAAATAGCTAAATTTCTGATTAAATGTGAAAATAAACAATTTATTGCCTAAAATGCAATAATACAGCGTTCCTTTAGTACACACTTAATAATTGGATAACAAAACTTGCTTAATAGGAGATTTTGTTTCTTAATAGGCTTTTTGTTTTTATCCTAACTGCAAATGTATAAATTCTTTGTACAGTTTTGGATTAATTAATGGCATTTTTTGAGTGTACATTCTCCAGTTGATGAGTCATTGATAACTAAATTATTTGACGATTATTTCAATAAACAATTAGTCACTATTAATTATTTCAGCCCTACAATGAAGTGCACAAAGGATGGATTTTACTGAACATAACAATGAGGGGTGAATTCAAAACTATTGAAACTGTCTGACTTTTCTATGTTTTGTCACATGAAGACCAAAAAAATGAAATAATGTTTATTCACACTTCACATGATAGTACAAGAGAAAATAGCACATTATTGTTAAATAGATGGCAAATTATTAAGATCTTCTCTTTTTTTCCCAAAATTAAAAAAGTTAAGTGTGAATTTGTATTCAGCCTCTTTAACTATGATATTCCTAATTATAATCCAACCAACTATTTAGTAAATACCTGTGTCTAATTTAATACACACCTGATTCACTGAGGAATAAATTAAAAGTATTTTCATTTTGTGCTTGTGGATTAACTGGGTTGTAATTGGAGCTTTAAAATGCAAAAGGCATAAACATGATCAGGAGACAAAGAGAAATAAAGCAGACAGATTACTAAAAAGTTAATTGAATCGCAAACAGGATGTTTATTAGATAAAAGTTTTAGATCACAGCCTTAAATGTCTTAATATGGATCTAAATCTGGCTTTTTGTCTCAGTCAGCAGGCAAACCCTTCCTGTTTTTGAAAGTGGCAGGACTGTAGAGCTGTACATGCACCTCTGCAGAGATCGGAAGCAGTCATTTTAAATTTCTTATAGGTCTTAGGCACCAAAAAATGTAACTTGCACTCAGTTTGAGGATCAGAAGGGCTGTCCAAAAAATGCCACATCTTGACCCAAATTGTTGAAGCTGAGTGCAGCCTCAGAACCAGGAGAATGACTAGAATTCACTGTTTTATATTCTTTGCCTGAACTCTTCGGCTTTCTTTTCCCCCTGGTCTTTTCTGATAAAATTAGACTCTTTCCGCATATCTTTTTTTTTTTAGTCCTGTGCTTTCTTTGTTTTCTCTCCATGTTCTTTATCCAGTTTAGTGCCCCTTATTTAGATCATTTCATATCCCATTTTTCCTTCTTCATCTGTGTCTCTGTCTCCTCTCTTCCCTCCAGTCTCCTTTTTCCTCTTCCCCCACTCTCGACAGCAATAGAGGCTGTCCAATAAAACAGGCATAAAAACGCAATCCCTGCCTGGGCTCAATTTCCTCCCCTCACACACTCACACACTCTCACATACAATCAGTGGAAACATAAATCAGACATAAAAAGCCAATCCCTGTCTGGAGTCAATTTCCATAAGGATACAAGAGGGGATGCGCCCA
Source organism: Gambusia affinis (assembly GCF_019740435.1). Lineage (NCBI taxonomy): Eukaryota > Metazoa > Chordata > Actinopteri > Cyprinodontiformes > Poeciliidae > Gambusia > Gambusia affinis. The sequence continues at coordinate 22,974,501 of NC_057870.1, forward strand.
GGAAGTGATGAGATTGGATGTATGTGATGTGTGATGTGAAATGCGTGTGCATGTGTGTTTTTGTTTACTTGAATTGCAAAATAAGTGACTGTGGATTATTTTCCAGGTGAATAATTTCCTTGTGATTGTGTGTGTGTTTATCTGCTCCCAGGTGGTGTCGACACAGTGTGAATGCTGGTGGCTAATGATCCCTGTTTACATCACACATCACACCATGGGCCTCGTCACATTATCCCCACGGGACAATTGCACAAAAATACGCGCACACACACACACACGTGCACCACAACTGTGTCCCACTCACCCACCTACTCACACTCATACCGAGTGTCTCATTCACACATACACCGATGCAAAGGTTTTAATTCACAGTCATCTATCTAAAGTAATCAGGCGTAGACACACACTCAGTCTTTGTTCACGCATTCCCCAAGTTTTAGATTCCTAAACACAAACTCAAATATGTGCCTAGGCAGCAAAACTGTCAAACACAGAGCCGCGCACGCCTACAAACGCAAATACGCACACGTTGAGGTTACCTCTCCTAATGAGGCAGGCGTCTTCACGGAGCTGTCACAAACCACACAGTTTGATCAGTTTATAACTCCAGAGTTAGGACTGCACTTTGTGTGTGTGTGTGTGTGGCTCACACACAAAATATTCCTGTACCGGCGTATTTAAATAAGCATGCGGAAAAACGTCCCTTTTTCCAATCATATAGCTGTGAGTTTTGATTAGGTCTAGCGTTGGTTAATATATGTCTAAATGGGATATGAATGCAGCAAAGATCTGCCTAATGTATTCAGTAAAGTACAGTATATGTTTTGTGACTTTCCACAGACAAAAATAGGAGAATTTCTTACACAAAATACAACAAAGTAGAATGCTCTGAGAATAACTTCATTTAATAGATGTATTTTTGAGCAGTTTCATTATATGCACATTTAACATGGTCCATTAAATAAAGTAGGCAAACATTTTACAACCAGCCTATTTGTGTGACAAAAATTTAAACATTTCCACTAAGTTCATGACATTTGACTTCTCTAGAATAGATCAGACCATAAAACTGCATTTAAAAAAAAATAAATTCAGAATGTTGTAGGTGAAGAAAATTAAATCATCCCAGGACCTTTGCAGCTGCAGACTTTGAAGATGCAGCCTTAGAGGAAGATTCGGTTTTAAGACATTAATATCCTGAACCAGAAAGGGCCAGGTAGGTATGAGTGATGAAGAGAGTAAGGATCAGAAATGCAAGAGGCAGAGATGAAGGTTGAATTAGGTAGAGATGAAGGATGAAGGAGGTAGGGTTGAGATTTGAAGGTAGAAATGATGGAAAAAGAGTTATGGTTGAGGAGTGGATGGGGGTATTGTTCAGCGAGGAAGGAGTTACTGTTGAGGGATAAAGGAGGCAGGAATGAAGAAAGAGTTACGGTTGATTGATGAAGGAGTTACTGGTGATGGATTAAAGGCAAATATGACAAAAGATGGAAAGAAAAGGTACAGATTGAGGAAAGACATGGGCAGGGCCGGATTTAGTCAGATAAGGGCTAGAGCCAGATTTGGTGTCCTATGCAAAGAAAAATAAATAAAAAACAAACATTTTGACAGTATATAAATAGGTAGGCCAAGATATCAGCAGGTTTAAAACGTCCTGTATGAAATGGTCCATGTTGTGTTATGAAAAAGATGTGCTATAAGATCAGAATTTTCTAATATTTGAGTTTGGTATGCATTGATAAAAGTGTAACAATATTAAAACCATGCACTTTATAAAACATACCTTCACTACAAAAACATTCAAAGTCTTTGGGGCCCCAACAATCCTGAACACCAGTTTATATAAAGATTAATACAAAAAATACATTTTTCCTTAACTGATATTAATACTTGAATTATGTTGCTTATACTGGTATTATCTAAGAAAAATAACAGAAACCAGATTGAGTGTAAAAGGCAACAGCTCCAAATGTAAAAATGAAAGCTAATGTAACAGAGTCTGCGACAGGGTTGTAGTAATCAGGGAGCTGGAAGTCAGGAAACTATCCTTGTAAGTTCTGGCAGTGGCTGAGAAAATCTTTATTTTTATGCAGGAATAGACAAGAAATCACCATTACTGGAAAAAGATGTTAGAAGAATTAGAAATACTGGCCATAAAATTAACAGCAGTCTCCATCGCCTTTTTAAATGGTTAAAAATTTAAAACACAAGAGGCAGAAAAATTTATTCCTCAGGTGAACAACGTGTTTGATTTATAAAACAGCTAGATTAGTTTTAAACTGTGTTACCTCGAGGATATGAAAAGGGGATCAATGTAATCAATGTATCCTTTTGGAGGATTTTTAATAGAAAAACTATATCAGTGTTACTTTAATTTTTCTATTAAAAAAATTAATAGAAATTAATTCTTCAGGTGATCACACAGGACTTTGATTTAAAAAGCAGCTATATTAGTTGTAAACTTTATTCTCTCTAGGACAAAAAAAGGGAAAAAAAATCTACTTATTTTTTTGACAAGTTTAAATAGAAATATTATTTCAGTTTTATCAAAATAATCTCAAGAAATAATTACAAACCTAAGTCATTACACATCCGGTCAATCATGCTTTCTGTGGTTATAAACTTTAAATCTGAGCATGTATGTATGAACTGCCCACCTGTGGTAGCTGCTGTGAGATTTGCACCAGAACATGAAGTTTAATGCACTCTGCTTGCAAAGTGCAAGGCACATACAGACACTCAAACATGTTTCTGTCTCGCCTTCTCTTCTGCAAACACACCGATTCAAACACACGACATGTCAGAGAGGACAGTGTGACCTAAGCGCAACACACCACTTTCCCGTAATAACGAGTGCAACATATAATCCTATTTCCATTAGGTATTTGTGCCAGAAGGGTGTATGTGCAGTTTCTCTTTGGATTAGAGTGTTGTGTGTATGTGTGCAGTGAATATAATCACGTGTGTCAAGGTGTGTATGAAGTGTGGGAGATAGTGTCCGTGTAAGTGTGGACGCTTTGCGTCAAGGTAAGTTGGCAGTAGAAATATGGTGTGTTTAGGCGTGTGTGTGTGTGGAAGTGAAGTCGTGCGGCTGTGTGTGTGGGTGTGTGTGTGGAAGTGAATGTGTCCATTCCTTAATTCTCTCCTGTGCTGTGGAATGCTGAATCAGCTCAGCCCTGATAGATCTGCTCTGCCCTGGCCGGCGATTCAATTGGCCAATAACACTGACACACTTGCATGCTGAGTCACAAGTACAGACGCACACAGACACATTTTTTCCAAAGATAATCACACAAAAATGGCAACCTACTCTCAGAAAACACTTGAAGACATACTTATCTATCCAATTATAACTATTTACACATTAATTAATATTCTTGAATAGCCAGGAATTATCTTTCCTGTATTGTTTTGATCCAAATTTAAATTTCAGAATACCATACATATTTTTTTGGTAATAAAAGTGTGATAGTAAAAACTAAGAACAATATTTTGTCCTAAAATGTGTATTTTAAATACCTCATGAAATTCTCTTAAATCTCCTATGACTTTAAGTGAAGTTGTCTTTTTATGTGGAGTTATATGGATTACTTATAAGCCGTCAGTGTCTATAACGAAGAATTCAAATCACAAACTGTATTTTAGTTCATTTATGATTAATATAATAAAATCTAGTCCAGATTTGACCTATCCATATACTGCCATTTTTTATCTTCCTCTAAGATTGTCCCTGAAAAAAAAACTGTAAATACAAAGATTTAAGTTCTTACAAACAGTAGTAGTGTAATAAATATAAAATTGTGTGTTAGAGACATTTTATTCAGTGTATAATAGTTCAGTTCTGCCTTGATTGTAAAGTGTTTGGGTTGCATTTCTGTGTATTTTAATTATTTGTCCTGCAAGTGATTTAGTTTTCCATCATTAAGTCATGCGGCTGCCAGGTTCTTGTCTGCACTTCGATGCACCGCTTACCTCAAAGCTAACGAGAAGTTAAAGTTTTACTAGTCCTTATATTTAAAATTTCTAGCTAAAGATGATCACATACAATTTAGACAAAAAAACAAAAAAAAAAACAACAAACAAACTGTCATGGTAACAAAAATTAATTTTTCACTGACTCAATGCTTCCTTATTTTTAAAATAGCACCCAGAATGCTGCCATGAAAGAAAAACAGATTAAATGTGGTAAATATTTCTGTTTGTCAGTGATTTTGCTGTTATTTCAGACATAGACACAGTAAGAAGTAATGCTTCACTTCACCATCAAATCCAAAGATCCCAATAAAAACCAACATTTTATTCCCCAGTCAGGCTGATAAAATTTTATGAGACAAACTTCACTTCAACGTTAAATATGAAGCATTTTGTCTTGTAGGAATGAGGTGTTGCTTACACCTTTAACTTCTAACTGCGTTCACTTTGGCAGCTGAAATACTGCTGAGTCAGCCAACCAGTCCAATAGTTTCAAACTCTTCCTCTGTAAAACTTCTTTCCAGTGAAAGATGTAATCACCTTTGCTGTCTATTGATAGTTTTCTATACCCATCTTTCATAAATCCATTGGAAATTAGAACCTGACCTTTAAGAAAACTCAGAAATCTGAAAAGGTAAACTTGAGAAATTGATCATATTTTCTAATTACCGTAAAATAATGTTCTCAGACTGCAATATAAACTTGCAAAACTAATTTCTTTTAAATGTCAGAGATTGACTTTGTTCAGTAGGTGTAAGTTTGAATCCTTCAAAAAGATTTTCTTTCTTATTCTTCCAACTGCAATTGACTTGAATAAAGAGACGGATCCCTTTCCAGATAAATTGCAGTTTCCAATAAATACAATCTCATGCCGCTCTTTGCTCCTGACCTCACAGGGCCTCCATTCCTTCACTCAGTTCACCATTTCATTTTTTTCACATCATGAGAGCAATGTTGGCGAGATCCAGTCATCCGATTATCCAATCAGTGCACTCACTGTTGGGTATATCAGTCACTATGCACCTCTTAACCTCACTCAATCACCTTCACAGTCAATTTACCACACATGCCTCTCATATCCTTTTGCCTTCCTTCATTTTTCCCAAGTCACATCTCATAACCTCGTCATTCTGCCCCACAGGATCAAGTACAATGCTTGGCCTTTGGAGCTGGACAGCTAACTGATTCATTTCATTTCACGTTAGTTCATTTTATTCTAAACTTAAGAGAGGGATGTTTACTGGTTTTGTTGTTTGTTGGAAGCTACCCCAGCTTTTTATCCCACACTGTTGTCATTTTGGTGGATGTAAATCACGAGCCTGTTGTATCATGACTACAACTGTTACTTAACTCTTTATTGCATTTTCATTTTTGAGGTATTCAAACAATTTCAACTTTAGTAAACCTCCAGAAACTCACCAAGGAAAAACAGACTCCAAACATGGACTGCTAAGTTTGGCCCTGATATGTATTTACATCTGTATTTAGCTTTCTGCAAAGAGTGTGTGTTTGTGTGCTTTTTTTAGTGGTTGTGTGTGTGTGTGTGTGTATGCATGACCTTACATCAACATCGATGCTTATGAAGCACTTTGTATGTGCCTATTATGTTGTACTATGAATGTGTGTGTGTGGGTGTGTGTGTCTCCAACCTTAATTTGATGTCTAAATAACTGGTTTTTGCCCCAAGGGGTTTCCCTGCAATACATCATCACAACAACAATGGAAGTGCCGTTGTCATCTTCCTTGGGGAACAGGCGTTATCCAGCTCATGCACAGCCTTGTGGGAAATATGGACCTGCGAACAATGTGGAGACACTAAATGGTGTGTGCACACCTACATAGACAGTCATTTTAATCTCTCAAACAATGTGCACTCAGTCAGAACTCAACCTCCCTGTTTTTAAGTTTCTCTTACATTTTACCTCAGTGTGCTTTTGCTCCTATTTCTCTTTTTTTTGTTTTAACTTCGCAACACTTTAATTTTTAGAAATTGAGATATTTGAAATTTGATTAAACAGCTGATGTAGCCATTCATTCAAAAGAGTAAAAGAGAAAATTTCAGAAAGGATTTTTAAAACAGTTATTCAAAAGGCCCGACCAAACCAAATGAATGGCTAATGACTTCCACTCCATTTTTATGGTGATCGCGTGACAGACATTGTTAAAGATAAATATTTTCTGAGTCAAAACATTAATGCTCCTTACAAGGTCAATGTTCCAATAATGTCCCTAACAATAACATGTTTCACATTTCTAGTCTGACCTCACAGTGAAAAAGAAATTTCATGGAAATCTGCAGTTAACCCAAAACAAAGCGATGCAGAAAGTCACTGAAACATTAATCAATGAATTTTATGACATTTAAAACAAAGTTCTGAACTCATTAAGCTGGACAAAATCTTTTTCTGGAACATTTGTCTACGTAAAGTTAACTGGAACAGAATTATCAACAACTCATATAACAGCTGCAACAGATAACTTTTAAAAATATATATGTTATTCACTTACTTGTTCAAATTGTCACTATGACCTGCCAGTATAATGTGAGACACATAATCTGTGAAAAAAAATAAATAAATCAAGCTTCTTTGACTCTCCCCTGTGGCCCTACTACCATCTGCAGAAATACATCACTCCCAGTCAGAAACAACAACTGAGAACCAGGAGGAGGGTCTTAGTGCTGTCAATCATGCTTGTGTATGTGCTTATTCACACCCTCCCCACTCACAGTGCGTACAACCTCAAAATTACAGATTTGCTGCAGCTGCTAACACTGGAGAAAGACCCTAATGTTACAGGAAAACTATTTATCTGCCGTCCATAGCAGACTCCGCGTAGCAGCAAGGTTTGAATACTCAAGCCTGATTGGCTCCAATTGGTTGTTTCTGACAGATAGCAGTGTATTTCTGGCAGTAGAACCACAGAGGGAAGACAGAGAAGCTGTCTCATATTACACCACGAGGACATGGAAACAGTTTTAACAAATATGCTAACATATTTTCAAAAAAGTTTCCTACTGCAGCTTTAAAATGGAGAAAACATGCTAGTGTGAGCTTAACACTTAAACTAACTGCTCCACATCAGCCTGATCAGCAACAATGAGATGCTCATTTATTGTGGTCTGTCTGCTTTTGTTGAGTCAAACTCTTCCTGTCAGCCTAGGAGCTAGTGTAATTCATTGTTCACAGAGAGCAGGGCAGCACACCAGTTGTTTTTAATAAAGTAGGCTAAAATCTTCTGGTCCTATTATAATTGCCATAGTGCTAAACTCCAAAATAAAAGCACAATGTTTCATTTTAAATATTCCCAACATCACTGCTTTTATGAGATGTTGAAATACATAGTGAATTATTGTTAACTGAACTTTCAGACCTATTTTGCTGTTATAGTGTTCCATGTTTCAAATATGAGAAGAGGAAGATAGATGAATACACAATAATGCAATGCATAACTTATTTTTAAATAACAATCCAAACATTTAAAATTTAGGTTAATATGCTTCGCACACAAGACAAAGAATGTCCCCAGGAAACAAAACCTGTCACGGTCTGAGGTCAGACTCTCAGTCTTAATTACCAAGATGAAGAAATATTGTTCTTTTTTCCCCTCTTTTTTGTTTATCTCTGTTGTTAATCTCTCAGGCAATCATCTAGATTCACTTTCCAAAACAAATCTCCTTGTTGCCTTGCAATCAATTAGCTCACAAGGAAATCAATTAAGCTCATTGCCAAACAAGCTATTAATAGTAAGCTCACAAACAATTGGGAACTATACATCATGAAGGCAGAAGCAGATGCTTCAGTGTAGCATAGTTTTGAAACATAATGAAGAGATATGAGTGAAAAGCGCACAGCTCAGCCTGTTGTTAAGCGTAAGGAGCTTTTTGTGTGTGTTTTACACCATATTATTCAGGCTGCGCCAGCTGTTTATCAACAAGTTCTCTGAGAGCTTTATCTTTGGTCTGCAAAGATATTAATATGTGATAACATCATTGTATTTTTATTACTGATGCTTATGTTGATTGAACGGTGGCACTGAACTAATGATTTTACTGCTGGGTGGTAAAAGTCGTTTTCTAAAACTGCAACTGTGGGTTAGAAAGTTTAGATCATACAGCTGAAATGCATTGTGATCCTGAAGTGTAAGGTCAAATTAAAAGATATTAAAATTTATGAAATGGTATGTAGCAATCACATTTTTGGCAAAATTGAAATAGTAAAAAAAAAAAAAAAAAAAATCATACAGCAGTACCACAACACGCTGCACATTATATCTTTATCTTAAAGTCAGAAAACCTGAAACAATCTTGAAAATGTAAAAAATAAATTACAATCCAGAGAGTTGATAAGAGTTTCACTTCTTTCAAGCAGAAAGTGGCAAGTGCTTCTTCACTATAGGGAATGATAAGGTGTTGAAATTGACAGAAAAAAAATTGGTTAATTGTCACCAAAACAAAGGTTTGTCAAATAGATCTGAAGCAACTGTTTGGCAACAAAGAAAAAGGATAAAGTGCAGAATTCCTCTCACCCAACCAACAACTATCGTTTGAAACAACTTTTGCTCCATGATAATGACACAACTGCAATCTTGGCTCAAGGAAATAAAAAAAAAAATCCAAACAAGATTGACGGACATGGATACAATATAATTAATGCCACAGCAAAGAAAAATGATCCTAGTGGAGTCAGCAGTCAGACCAACAAACGGGCTGTAGACTTTGTCTTTGAGCATAAAGTTTTACAGGAAAGAAATTTTTCATGTCCTTTGCTGATACAACAATTAATTGAAGGAGTAACTAAGTAATGTATGGGTTTTCTGGTTGAAAGTAAACAGCAGACAAATCAGTAGTTTTTGTAATAGCATGTCAAATTACATGTTGTAACAAAACAAACCACACTTTGATAGATCTTGAGGAGCATGACAGATGAAGTCCTTGAAAAAACATTATTTTAAACAAATAAGAGTGGTTGTTGGGAGTTTCCTATACAGATTTACTTGGATTAACCCTTAGGAATAGATAAGGAGCTCAGCTTTTGCTGCTCCTCTGCACTGAATGGCTAGTTTTATGTTATTTTAATAACGGCTTCCAGATGGATTCCTAGGTATTTCATGCACAATTCTCTAGGGCACAGGTGTCAAAGTCCAATCCTCAAGGGCCGGTATCCTACAGTTTTTAGATGTGCTACAGGTACAAAACTTTAATGAAATGGCTTAATTACCTCTTCCTTGTGTAGATCAGTTCTCCAGAGCCTTGCTAATGATCTAATTATTCTATTCAGGTGTGGTGCAACAGAGGCACATCTAAAAGTTGCAGGAGGACTGGAGTTTGACACCCCTGCTCTAGGGGGAGGCCTCAGGCACACCCATTAATGGAAGATTATATTTTACTACAGGCTTGGGAAAACTTTAGAGTCCCCCCGAGTTCCTAGTAAAGGTAGCTGTGGAGATGGATGAGAGATCAGCAGCAAAAAGTGAAGTTTAAGGTAAAATTAACATAAGGGAAGGGTTAACTTCTCTATTGTTAGGTTATAATATTAAATGTATCATCATAAAATAATTAGCTGTATAAAAAGTCTAAAGATGAAGCTGTCTGAAAACACATTATCCTCATCAAAAAACGTTCAACACTGCAATTCCTTTCTTTCTACTGCAGTAGCAGTATTTATGTGGTGTGTTGTGTGAGTGAGAGAGGAAGAGGGAGCTGCTGGCAAAGACAAAGCAACAAACAAGAGGAAAAAAGGGTAAAGACACAAAAATGGAGGTGACAGTGGTGTAAATATGTCAGTGTGGATGAGCCAGGTAGCGGGGGAGTTGACCTTGGTCATAGTTTAAGACCTGTCTCTTATCCAGCCAGTGAGCAGTGCTGTGTGCCATTTGTCTGCACACAGTGAAATAGTAGTCCTCTACCTTTTTTCAGCCAGCCTAGCTTTCCTTTTTGTCTCTTTGTGCCTTTTAAATTAAATTGATTACTGGTATTCTAGTTTTATCTCTTTTAAGTTTATTTCCACAATCTTCAATTTAAATCCCTGTAAATCCTTTGGCAGAAGGGTTGACCAGAGAAAACTCTATATTCTTTTTGTATGTTGCTGAAGTCAAAATGGGGGCAAATGGGGTAAACTTTACAGGTGCAACACATGTTCATTGGTAAAAACAGAGTAACACAGCAAAATTTAAAGAGTCATTTCAAATTTATAAGGCCCGGCCCACAAGGATACAATTATAGGTGTGTCCGCATTTTTTTGTTGTTGTTGTTTAGGCATCCTGGGAGACCAGAAATGGTCATTTTTGAAACCAGATTCCACAATGGATCAATTTCAGAACACAAGTTTCATGTTTCTGCATTGTCATGTGAGTCATGTCCTTTTTAAAATGATGTTGTACCTACAACTCTCACTTTATCCTGCTCATTCTCACAAATAAAAAACATGTTCTTTGTGTCATTCTTGGGCTGTGTTACAGCGCCACTGATAGCACCTGCACACCCACCGCGCTGCAACCTGTCATGTGGACTCACATTTTTTAAAATCGTTTTCAAACATATACCTTTCTCTTTTCCATGTGTACACAGCCTCACAGATTTTAGGTGTTTTTAGAGTCCAGTGCAATATTTGAATCCTCCTGGGTAACATAAGCAGTATAGTTCATATCTGTACCACTTACTGTAGCTTTACATTTTCTTGGCCTTATGGGACCTTAATCCCAATGAAGCTGTATCCTTGGAGGCTTTGGATTATCAGGTCTGGGGTGAGCATTTATACCATGGCCAGTACATGTGGGAAATACTTTATCTTTCTAAGGTATTAATACATAGATGTACAGTGAACCCTAGTTTTTCACGATGGCTGTGTTCCAAAAAGAACCCATGGTAGGCGAAATCCGTGAAGTATTTACCTTTATTTTTTACAATTATTATAGAGCATAATTAAATACTCTACATTGAAACCACAGAACAAAACCTGTTTTCAGACCCAAGCATTTTTTTCAACAAATAGAATGCTTTCTTACAAATAACTACAGTAAAATAATCATTTTAATCATCAATACAAAGTACTAGTGTATTTCACTGTTCCTCTGACTGTGACGCTGTGCCTCACTCCGCTCTCTAATGTCTTTTTCTTCTGAAGCTTGTGGTGCAGGTGTGTTTTTCTGAGAGAAGAACATAGTTATCGGTAGTTGTTGCTCTTTTTTCTTCTGGGCAAAAATATTGGCCAAAATTTGCCAAGCTGTATCATATATATTTAAATACCGTAAAGTTATTGGCACGGTACAGTATTTAGAGAAGAAGCACGGAGACTATTTAGCCAATCAGGACGCAGAACCCAATTCACTGTGAAAAAAAACCTGCACAAAACTATCCGCGAAGCAGCGAGGCTGAGAAAGGTGAACTGCGATATAGTGAGGGTTCACTGTAATTCTCACAACAGATGGATGTTTGTTCCTTTATAGTTTATATTTTTTTCCATTCAGGCCCCCTGCGGGTAAATTACTGGATGAAGATCCACAGCTACTTGTGTTTGTTTTTCTCTCTTAAATCACAGTCCAGGCTACCAACCCTTTCCTGTACAGTTTTTTTTTTTTTTTAATCTTTTTTACATGTTTATAACTCTTGTGGATTTTTGCGTTATGGGAGAAACAGAGAAAGGGGAAGAGTGAATTAGGCATGACATTCAACAAAGGGCCAGACTGGGAATGTATAAGCTTTTAGAGAAATAACAACTGTTGTGACAAAACTTAGCTTTTGTAGTACAGTAGAATGTATATATTTCTACACAAAAGTATTATTGAGAAAAAAAAACTTACAGCTGAGGTC